>NW_022195900.1:0-2038 GCF_008641045.1 Pistacia vera
AAAAAAAGCATCTATTTATAAAAAATATATTCTAAAATTATGTGAAATATTAATAAAATTCAGCCCAAAAAATATTAATAATAAAGGCGTCGAAGTCCTACACCTCCCACAGGAAGCCAAGCCAAACATTGAAATAACAGTGAAATAAAAATCATTTTATTTAATAAATCTTCAAATTATAAGCAAAGAGATCAAGGAGACAATTGTTTCCTCTATATAAATCTTTGATTAAAAGTTAAACAACAACACAATCTATAATGGAAATATGTTTCCTGTACTAAGTCACTTGTTTCACATCAATAATCTCTAGGAATGTCATTTCCGAGCTTCCGCCTTCTTCCGCTCTTTGGCTGAAACAAGTGAATATATATGTATAAGTAAGTTTTAAAATCATATATCTAAGAACACAAATAAACTGAATGTTCTCAGAGCATTACCTCCCCTTTCTTCTTCCCGTCTTTTGGCAGCTTCAGCCCTTTCCTGACGTATAAGTGCTAAACGTTCTGCATGTGCAACAATAAGTCAATATGACAAAATACTAATTGTAGTAGCACTGGACAACAGCATACATTGTCAATCAACTGAAGAACATCAAGTGGGAATGGCGCAAAAATATGCTCAGCCCGGGTTTAGATCAGATTGGATACAAGTTTAGGGTTCTCATGGTTCCTAAACCTATTCAAATTTCAGGTAATTGAAGCTAGAAGCTAGTCATCAAGACCACAATCAGAAGTGGGTGTCAAAGAAATAGAGAGCGCAAATTAGCCAGCAGTAATCCAAAAAAAAAAAAAAAAAGGAATTGCTTGATATCACAAGATCTTCCACTGTTACGCTTAAGGGCAGAGGAAAAGAGGCGAAAAGAAATATAATCTCACTTTCTCCTGAAAGAACTCTGATCTTATTTTCTAAACTATCAACTTTTGAAACAAGTACATGTAAAATCACATAAAAGCTAAAAAGGGCCCATATATCTAGTATAAATAAGCCAAAGAGGAAAGTGGTGATGCCAAGATATGCCACCATACGAGTAACTTTAACATGTTGCAAGATCATGGAAAGTAATAAGGCAGGCAAAATTTTGCATATATCTGAAAGTCATCACCATTAACACAGTGACCAGTTCAAACACCAAAGATTCAACATTGCACAACTAAATATGAAAAGAGAAATAGCTAAGTTTCACCTAAATCCTGTCTTGCTTTTTCTGTTTTCCCTTGTTCTTGCAGCTTCATGTAACGTTCATGAGATCTTTGTTTCTCCAGTTCCTCTCTATAAACACACAAGAGAAGTGATATATAATAAGGATAATTGCTTCATTTGAAAGATTCTAACAGACAACAATTTGATCATGGGCTTGTGACATTTTTTCATCTCCTCTATTCTAAGATATGGCCACCGCCCTACCATCCTATCTTTGTTTAAACCCATTTGTTTTTAAAATATTTCGTAAGAGAAAAATCCACTTGTTCTTCCATCCTATCTTTGATTAAACTGATTTGTTTTTACAATATTTCATAAAAGAAAATTCCAATTCTTCTTCCTTATCTATCAGTTCAAAAATCAAAACCAACTCAAGAACCTATAAAGAGTTCTGTTTAATTAAGGTAGCATCCTCCCACTTTAAACAATGCGCAATAACAAACCTTTCACGCCTTGAAAGTTCAGTTGGTCTCCCAAACTGCACAAGGAAAAAAAGAAAGAATGGATTAATGAGTGAAGTACTAATATTTTTGGGCACCTGCTATTAACACAACCTTTTCAGTAATACATAATTTACAAGGAGGATGCATGAAACTTACATCAACATCTTTAGCTTTCAAATTCTTTGACTTGACTAAATTAGGATTATTGATCTCAATCAGACCTTCAGTTCCTTTACGACTCTGCTAAAATCATCATAGACACATGAGTTTAAAGTTAATTTTTCATTGAAAAATTGAAAAAAATTCACATCAACTTACTTCAGTTTTCTCTTCAGATTCTTCCCCAGATTCCACATCAGATACTTCCTCTTCATATTCAGCTTCCACCTAATAAA
>NW_022195901.1:0-31113 GCF_008641045.1 Pistacia vera
AAGAAGCCTAACATGATTCATTTCTCAATCTCATCATATTCATCACATACAGCATTAAAACTCAGAGTAAACACACAACCAAAGCATATTCAAATAAAAATAAAACAATCAAAAACTTAACCCATTAAAAATCCAAACTACAATCAAAACCCTAACCCAAAATAGATTAGTTCATAGCTAAATCAATAATACAAAAACGAAAAACGGAAATAATCAAGTTCAACATAATGAAACTAAGATAAAAGATAAGAAATCTCCCTAAAAGATGAATCCTTTAGTTAGAATCGAATCTTCTCCCTTTTACAATCCAAATCGTTCAAGGTTCATCCAAGAAAAATGTAAAAGTAGCTAACCCTAAAAAGATGAAGACCCCTGGGCAAAAGGCTAAGTTTTTCTTTTATACCTCATCCAAATTACCCAGCCAAAACACGCACAAAGCAAAACTGTGTGTTTAAAAAACTGAAAATAATGACTGTCGCCGCAGCGAAGAGAGAAGCAGACATGCTCATTGCTGGCCTTCTTCGCCGCGGCGAAGACAATTCCTTCGCCGGGGCAAAGCTTCTTGAAAAGTTCTGAAATTACAGAACTGCCACTTTGCTTGCTTCTTCGTTTGATTCTTCGATTCTCGGTGCTCTCTCATGGGAACAAGCTTCATCATGCTTTATCCTGTTTCAGAACTCTCCTAACTTCTGAGATCTGCTAACTTCTGAGTCAAAAAAATCCAATTTTGTCCTTATTAGCTCAAAATGTCCATTTTAACCTGAAACACGAAAAGTAAAGAATTAAGCAACAATTTAGGTCAAAATGCACTAGAAAGTACCTGAAATCCGACAAAAAGGCCTAATGAAAACTATATAATCCACGGATTATCAATTACCCGATGGTTTTGTTCTTGATGGACAAGCAAAGCAGGGAAGGTATGCAAGTTGAAGAGATAATTTATGGACTCAAGCAAGCATCAAGGAGTTGGAACATTCATTTTGATGAATCCGTAAAGGAATTTGGGTTTATCCAAAATGAGGACGAGCCTTGTGCATACAAGAAAATCAATGGGAGTGCGTGACATTCCTAGTATTGTCTGTCAATGACATATTGATAATTGGGAATGATATACCAAACTTGCAAATGGTAAAGACTTGGTTATCCAAGTGTTTCTCCATGAAGGACTTAGGGGAAGCAACCTACATCCTTGGTAGAAAGATCTATCGTGATAGATCTCGTATGTTGCTAGGCCCAATTCAAAGTACATACATTGACAAAGTACTAAAAAGATTCAGTATGGAAGATTAAAAGAAAGGTTATCTTCCAATGTGAGATGGTGTGTATCTCTCTAAGGATATGCTGAAATGCCCACATGGAGGTCCGTAATTTAATTTATGCTCTTATACCTTTAGTTGATTTTTTTGCTAAAGTTATCTTGTGAAAATGTGAAGAAAATGCCTTAAACTTGCATTAAGGGTAAAATGGTCTTTTAACTCTAAATTAGCTGAAATTGTGGGGAGTAAAAAGAGATAGAATTTCATGGAGAATGCAATAAAAATGAGGGCATTATGGTAATTGACTAAGAGACATAGATGGAATTTTAAAGAAAGTGTAAGGGCAAAATGGGAAACTATATATAATTTTTATGTTATATCAAATTGAAGAGTGAAACCCTAGCCACTCTTACCCATTTGCACGCCACTTTCACCTCCATATTCTCTCAAATTCTTCAATTCTTCTGCCAATGAAATTCATAGGTTTTAGGTGTTTTTGAGTGGATTTTCAATCTTAAGCTTCTATAGGTAAGATCCTTGCACTAAGAAGTGAATTTTAGTTTTTAAAGTGTTGATTTTGATGGTTTATGCTCATAGGATTTAAGAGGAAGAGAGTTTGATCAAAGGAGATTCTTAAAGGGTTGAATTTGCTCATATCAAAGGTAAGTAAATCCTACCCTAAGTATGATTTAAGTTATGTTGTGTAGAGAACTTTCTTTATGCATATATATGTGTTATATGTAGAATTGTTGATGGATTTGGTGTTGAATAATGATTAGAACCTATCCATGAGAAGTTGTGTTGGTGTAGTTGTTATTTGATGAATGTTTGGATGAGATTTGGAAGAATTGAAGTGAAAATTTTGAAGTGTGTATTTTGGGCAGATTTGGTGTTAAATATGAAGGAGTTTATTCCAAATTTTCGGTGGCCTAAAATAGAGATAGAAGTGTAGCCAAATTAGTGTTGATTTGTGCACATGAATTGTTTGATGAAATGTGAAAGATAAGTGCATGTATGAGAATGATTATGTGTTACTTTGGGATGTGTTTGTAGATGGTAGAGAATGACATGTTTGCATTCCATAATGCATAATTGCATTTAAATGTGTGAATTTAGAAAGAATTATAAGCATGAAACCATCTACATGCATACATACTCATAAGAGCATGAAAATGTCCAAAAATATGTTAAAGAGAAAATAGAAAGAAATGAGAATATTATAGATATTCAAATCTGAATTTTTCTTAAAAAAATGTGAAAAAAAAAAAAAAAAGAGAAGGGTGTTGCGATGGGGAGCCGTGAGTGACATAGGCCCACATGCACGCCCCCTTTAGTGAGCAGCCTCAGAATTCAGAAAGAATAAATGTACAGTCTATTAGAAGTGTGTGTGGATAAGGACTGTACCCAGAATTAGAGAATTCACTCACACGGCCAAGGCTCCAAATCCATGCCTCAACCGAGTTTGATCAACAAGAATAGAAAGAAAGAATAGAATAGAAAGAAAGAATAGAAAAGAAAGAAAGAATAGAAAAAAAAAATAGAAAAGAAAGAAAAAATAGAAAGAAAGAAAAGAAAGAATAGAAAGAAAGAAAGAAAGAAAAAGAAAAAGAAAAAGAAAAAGAAAAAGAAAACAGAATAAGAAAAAAGAAAAGAAAATGCATAATTTATGCATTTGTGCATTTGCATCATGATTATGCATAAGACCATGATCGTTATCATGGGTAGTGAAAAATTTAGAAAACAGAGAGCAAAACAAAGAAAGAATAGAAAAAGAACAGAGAAAGAAAAGAGAGAGGAACATAGAAAGAATAGAGAATACTCGGGACATGAGTTGTAAGGAAAGAAAATTCAGGATTTAAGCAACGGAGAGAGAAGGGTAGCATAGCGGGTTTACTTACTGAGCCATAAGTGCTCACTCCGTTGTTTTTAATGTTTTACAGGTAATATGTGAGTTGTAGTCGCTCAGAACGTCACGTAGTGGAAGGGTTGGGCTACATTGTCAAGTTGCTATTTTTGAGAATATTTTGTAAATATTTGTACATAAAGAAAAATTAAATATGGGCCCATACTTTATTACTCGTATATATATATATGTATGTATGTATTTTCTTATATATATTTTTAATGAGTTTTAGTGACTATTTTACGAGTATACTAGCTAGAAAGAAAGCATTACATTTTTGGTATTAGAGCAAAGGTTTTGGGATTTGACAATGTGCCTCTCCTGCCACGTTGACGTTCTGTAGCCGACCACTATAAGTTATTTCTTTCCTTACTTGTAGTAGATGAGTTGATTGAGTTGACTAAAAGTGTTGGTTTATGTAGATGAGACGTAGAACCCGAGGAAGCAGTAGGAAGGAAATAAACAAGGGTGAACCTTCCAACCCTCCAAAATCTACTCTCACTGTTCTCGATGAAGCGAGGATTCGTAATATTATACAACAAGTCTTGGTAGAAAATTGGGGAAGCTCCGTACCAGAGAGAGTTGAGACCCCGGTGATTGTACCGACCCCTAGAGAGGAGAGAGAGAGAGGCCGATATCCACAGTAGTGCAGAATCGTATTGAGCCGATTGATGGGTTGCCTAGTCAACATACCAGCCATCAGAATTTAGGGGTACAGTGGACCCACTAGTGGCAGATGAGTGGTTCAGATTAGTGGAGCGTATGACAGTACTTTTCCCTATGACAGACCGGGAGAAGATTCAGTATACCAGTTTTTTATTTAGGGGTGATACCGTATATGGTGGGAATTGATGGAGGATACTCATGATACAACTTTGATGGCCTGGGGAGATTTCAGGAGATTGTTTGAAGCAGAATATAGAATAGTTAATCAAGTCCATGAAAAGATTCAGGAGTTTATCAGTTTTCACCAGGAGTAATGAGTACACCAGAGTTGAGGAGAGATAAATTTATGCATGGGCTGAAACCAAAAATAGTCCGAGATGTGATGGCCGGTACCCAACCCCCTCAAACATACAGTGAAGCTTTGGAACGAGCTTTATGGGCAAAAATATTTATGAATAAGCTAACCCCGACAACTCTATCAGCAGTAGCCCCTAGTGTTCCACCTCCTGCTCTACAGAGAGATAGAGTTGATGCCCCCATTAATAGAGAGGTGAGAAATAAGAAAAAGTTTCAACCCAAGAAGAATAGGAGGGATTGGCAGAATAAAAAGCCAAGACCTAGTAAAGTTCCCCAGTGCCAGAAGTGTGGAAGAAATCATTCTGGGAAGTGTCTTAGAGATTTGGGCCGAAATGTATGTTACAGATGCCGACACCCAAGGCATATGATGAAAGATTGTAAAGCCCCTCCTGCACCTGTAACTCCTGCACCTACAACGTAGACATCTAGACGTACCAATGCTCGAGTGTTTATAGTAGCCCAGAGTGAAGCTGAAGCTAGCCCATCCGCAGTTACTGGTCAGTTATTATTTCATTTAGTTCTTCTTTATGCATTAATTGATTCTAGAGCCACACATTCATTCATTACACATGGGATTTTAGAGAGATTAGGTTTAAAACCTATTAGAGTGGATTGACACATTAAGATAGAGTTACCAGATGGTATTAGTGTAGTAACTCAAGAGATGCTTCCAAGGGAGTCCGTAGTGATCCATGGAAGGGAGTTGCCAGTGGATTTGATAGTGTTTGATATGCCTGATTTTGATGTTATTTTAGGCATGGATTTCCTGGGGAGTTTTGGAGTAGAGATTGATTGTCGGAGAAAGAAAGCAAGATTTAATCTTGATGGAGATAAGTTTAATTTTGGCGAGGGTCACTAGCTTAGTATGTTAATCAGCAGTGTAAAGGCTAGAAAGATGTTAAGAAAAGGGTACTCAGGATATATTGCTCATGTAGTGCACAGTAGTGATGCCCCATAACCAAAGATTCAGAATGTGCCAGTAGTTCGGGAGTTCTTAGATGTATTTCTGGAAGATTTTCCGGGTTTACCTCCGGAAAGAGAAGTAGAATTCAGTATTGAACTGGTACCAGGGACTGCACCCATTTCTAAAGCCCCTTACCGGATGGCCCCAGCCGAGCTTCAGGAATTGAAAAAGTAGCTTCAGGAACTCTTAGACAAGGGTTTTATTCGACCTAGCCATTCTCCCTAGGGTGCTCCAATTTTGTTGTGAAAAAGAAAGATGGATCTTTACGGATGTGTATAGATTATAGAAAGTTAAATAAAGTGATAGTGAAGAATAAATACCCGTTACCTTGCATAGATGATTTGTTTGATCCGCTGAAAGAAGCAACAGTGTTTTCAAATATTGATTTGAGGTCGGGTTATCATCAAGTAAGGGTTGCAGAGCAAGATATTACCAAGACTGCTTTTCGAACCAGATATAGGCATTATGAGTTTGTGGTGATGCCTTTTGGGTTAACCAATGCCAGTAATCTTTATGGACTTAATGAATAGGGTGTTTTAGGATTGTCTTGACCGATTTATAATGGTGTTTATTGATGATAACCTGGTGTATTCTAAGGTAGAAAAGGAACATGAGAACACCTAAGATTTGTGCTATAGTGATTGCGAGATCAAAAGTTATTCGCCAAATTTTCTAAGTGTGAGTTTTGGCTAGATCAAGTTATCTTTCTGGGGCATACCATCTCAAAGGAGGGTGTATCAGTGGATCTAAGTAAGGTAAAAGCAATTCTGGAATGGCAACAGCCGAAGACAGTAAAGGAAGTTAGAAGTTTCTTGGGGCTAGCAAGTTATTATAAGTGGTTTGTAGCAGGGTTTGCTCAGTTGACCAAACCGCTTACAGCTCTCACCAAGCAGAGAACTCCTTTCATTTGATCAAATGCTTATGAAGAAATTTTTCAAGAGTTAAAAAGAAGTTGACCACAACTTATATTCTCGTGTTACCATAAGAGGGTGTAGATTATGACATTTATACAGATGCTTCATTTCAGGGACTTGGTCCAGTATTGATGCAGTTGGGTAGAGTAATAGCCTATGCTTCTCGTCAGTTAAAAGAGTATGAGACGAGATACCCTACACATGATCTAGAGTTGGCTGCTGTAGTTTTTGGACTGAAAATATGGCAGCATTATTTGTATGGAGCAAAGTGTAACATTTATACAGATCATAAGCTTGAAGTATTTCTTTACCCAAAAAGAGCTGAATATGAGACAGAGGAGATGGTTAGAGTTGGTTAACAATTATGACTATGAAATTAAGTATCAACCTAGGAAAGCCAATGTAGTAGCCGATGCCTTGAGTAGAAAAGCTTACTTGTCTCGACTCACAAGGCAAAAAGAATGAACAGAAGAATTGTACAAAGAACAGATTGAGGTTATACCACGAAGAGGTTCAGTCTACATTACTGGAAGAAATCAAAGGAAAGCAAGCTGCCAATGAATGGTGTCAGAAAATAAGTCAAAAAGTGCTTGAGGGTAAGATACCAGAGTTCTATCTATTAGATGGTGTCCTCTGTTGCAAGATTCATTTATGCATTCCTCAAGATGATGATTTAAAGAAGAGAATTCTTACGGAGGCTCATGACACACCATACATTGCTCATCCTAGAGCAACCAAGATATATCAAGACTTAAAGAAAGGCTATTGGTGGCCAGGTATGAAGAAGGATATTGGAGATTTTATAGCTAAGTGCCTGGTTTGTCAACAAGTGAAAGCAGAACACCAAAGGCCATCAGGGTTGCTTTAGCCACTTAATATTCCTGAATGGAAATGGGAGAGTATTTCGATGGATTTTATTACAGGTCTCCCTAGAGTGCATAAAGGGTTTAATGCTATATGGGTGATAGTAGACAGATTGACCAAGTCAGCCCATTTTCTTTCAATAAAGGAGAGCACTACTTCGGATCAATTGGCCCAGATTTACATTAAAGAGATAGTGAGACTACATGGAGTACCCAAGACGATAGTATCAGATAGAGATTCCAGATTTGTCTCAGCTTTGTTTCAGCTTTGTGGACTAGTTTACAGTGGAACTTGGGTACCAAATTGGCTTTTAGTACCGCTTACCATCCTCAAACAGATGGCCAGACAGAGAGAATGAATCAGATACTTGAGGATATATTGAGGGCTTGTTACATGGATTACAGAATGTCCTGGCATGAGATGTTACCTTTGGTGGAGTTTGCTTATAATAATAGCTATCAGTCTACAATTAAGATGGCTCCTTACGAGGCTTTGTATGGTAGACGTTGTAGATCTCCACTACATTAGGATGAGATAGGCGAGAAAGATGAGTTGAATACAACTCTTGGGCCAGACCTAACTTAGAAAATGATTGAAGATGTCAAGTTAATCAGAAGTAGAATGAAACAAGCCCAAGACAGGCAGAAAAGTTATGCAGACTTGAAGAGGAAAGATGTTGAATTCGAAGAGGGTGATAAAGTGTTTCTAAGAGTTGCCCCCTACAAACGGGTGATGCATTTTGGTAGCAAGGGAAAGTTAGCACCGAGATACATTGGTCCCTTTGAAGTATTATAGCGAGTGGGGAAGGTAGCCTATAAGTTGGCTTTACCACCCAGCATGGACAGAGTACACAATGTATTTCATGTCTCGATGCTTCGGAAATATGTAAGTGATCCCTCTTATATATTAAGTGTAGAAGATGTGGACTTAGAAGAAAATCTTGTGTACGAAGAGCGTCCAGTTCAGATATTGCAAAGAAAGATTAAAGAGCTCCAAAACAAGAGTATCCCTTTAGTGAAAGTCCTCTGGAGAAATCATAAAGTTGAAGAAACTACATGGGAGGTGGAGCAAGACATGCAGAACAGTTACCCTGAGTTGTTTGTTTGAATTTCGGGGATGAAATTCATATAAGAGGGGGAGAATTGTAACGCCTACATGGAGGTACGTAGTTTAAGTTATGCTCTTATACCTTTAGTTGATTTTGTTGCTAAAGTTATCTTGAGAAAATGTGAAGAAAATGCCTTAAACTTGCAGTAAGGGTAAAATGGTCTTTTCACTCAAAATTAGTTGCAATTGTGGGGAGTGAAAAGAGATAGAATTTCATGGAGAATGTAATAAAAATGAGGCTATAGATGGAATTTTAAAGAAAGTGCAAGGGTAAAATGGGAAACTATATATAATTTTTATGTTATATCAAATTGAAGAGTGAAACCCTAGCCACTCTTACCCAGTTGCACGCCACTTTCACCTCCATATTCTCTCAAATTCTTTAATTCTTCTTCAAAGGAAATTAATAGGTTTTGGGTATTTTTGAGTGGATTTTCAATCTTAAGCTTCTATAGGTAAGATCCTTGCACTAAGAAGTGAATTTTAGTTTTTAAAGTGTTGATTTTGATGGTTTATGCTCATAGGATTTAAGACGAAGAGAGTTTGATCAAAGGAGATTCTTAAAGGGTTGAATTTGCTCATATCAAAGGTAAGTAAATCCTACCCTAACCATGATTTAAGTTATGTTGTGTAGAGAACTTTCTTTATGCATATATATGTGTTATATGTATAATTGTTGATGGATTTGGTGTTGAATAATGATTAGAACCTATCCATGAGAAGTTGTGTTGGTGTAGTTGTTATTTGATGAATGTTTGGATGAGATTTGAAAGAATTGAAGTCAAAATTTTGAAGTGTGTATTTTGGGCAGATTTGGTGTTAATTATGGAGGAGTTTATTCCAAATTTTCGGTGGCCTAAAATAGAGATAGAAGTGTAGTCAAATTAGTGTTGATTTGTGCACATGAATTGTTTGATGAAATGCCAAAGAGAAGTGCATGTATGAGAATGATTATGTGTTACTTTAGGATGTGTTTGTAGATGGTAGAGAACGACATGTTTGCATTCCATAATGCATAATTGCATTTAAATATGTGAATTTAGAAAGAATTATAAGCATGAAACCATCTACATGCATACATATTCATAAGAGCATGAAAATGCCTTAAAATATGTTAAAGAGAAAATAGAAAGAAATGAGAATATTAAAGATATTCAAATCTGAATTTTTCTTAAAGAAATGTAAAAAAATAAAATAAAATAAAAATAAGAGAAGGTTGTTTCGATGGGGAGCCGTGAGTGACATAGTCTTACATGCATGCCGCCTTTAGTGAGCGGCCTTAGAATTCAGAAAGAATAAATGTACAGTCCATTAGAAGTGTGTGTGGATGAAGATTGTACCTAGAATTAGAGAATTCACTCACACGGCCAAGGCTCCAAATCCATGCCCCAACCGAGTCTGATCGGCAAGAATAGAAAGAAAGGACATAAAACAAAGAAAGAATAGAAAAGAAAAAAAAAAGAATAGAAAACAAAGAATAGAAAGAAAGAAATAAAGAAAAAGAAAAGAAAATGCATAATTTATGCATTTGTGCATTCGCATCATGAATATGCATAATACCATGCTTGTTATCATAGGCAGTGAAAATTTTAGAAAATAGAGAGCAAAACAGAGAAAGAGTAGAGAAAGAACAGAGAGAGGAATAGAGAAAGAATAGAGAATACTCGGGACGTAAGTTGTAAGGAAAGAAAATTCAGGATTTAAGCAACAAAGAGAGAAGGGTAGCATAACGGGTTTACTTACTGAGGCATAAGTGCTCACTTCGTTGTTTTTAATGTTTTGCAGGTAATAGGTGAGCTGCAGTCGCTCGGAACGTCACGCAGTGGAAGGGTTGGGCTACACTGTCAAGTTGCTATTTTTGAGAATATTTTTATATAAAGAAAAATTAAATATGGGCCCATACTTTATTACTCGTATATATATGTGTATTTTCTTATATATTTTTTTAATGAGTTTTAGTGATTATTTTACGAGTATACTAGCTAGAAAGAAAGCATTACATATGTGTCCTAAAATAGAAGAGGAGAGAGATGGGATTGGAGGTATTCCTTATGCTTCAACAGTAGGATCCATAATATATGCCATGTTATATACTAGGATTGATGTCTCAATGCCTTGAGCATTTGTAGTAGATATCAATCAGATCCAAGAGAAACATATTGGACAACAGTCAAAAACATCCTTATGTACCTTAAAAGAACTAAGGATATGTTCTTAGTCTATGGAAGAGAAGATGATCTCACTATAAGAGCATACAATGATGCCAAACAAGGATGACTATTGATCGTGTTAGAGTAGGTGCCCTAGAGCCAATCAATTATTGTAGAATTGACTCTTTGTAATAATGTTTATTAATCAATATAAGGCATTTTCTACTATATCATGTAAATCATAATTGTGTGTATTGATATATCTCTGTAGGATGGTAGAACCATGATGAGGGTATCAAGTGTTTCAAATCTTGATAGTGAGAATCCTATGATCACATATGGTGGCCATTCTAGAAATGTCTGTAGCCCCAATATTATTCTGACCAAGGACACAGATAATATAGTAAGGCTATCATAGTGTTGAATAATCCTGTCGAAAGACAGTGACTCATCTCACTTGTCAAGGTTGTTTGCCCACAACCTGGTGCAACGCATGGGTGCTTGCTGGAGGCAAGTTCACTGGACAGACCCACGAAAAGATTCCATATGGATGGTAACCCTAATGTCTATGGAATGAATCCTCTAACGAATGGTGGTGCAAGTGATCCTTATACTTGAGATCAATGGAGCACCTTGTACACCGATTGGTGTAGTTTGACACTTGCCCAACATAGTTTTATTCAAAGCTATCAATACAGTAGTGATTGGCTACATCGGGGAGTGTATCAAGACCATGGTGGATCGACAAAGGATTCATCACTCCCGGGTACAAGAGAAGTTATCTCACTATTCAATTCAGTAAATGGCAATGACACCAAATCTATAGCCACAGTGGGATTGAGTTGTTGCTCAATCCAATTAATCATTTCGATCATTGGTCCAGTAACTGAATACAAAGATATCGAGGATAACTAAGGTTTACACTATTTTTGTACCTTAGCCTTGATGAGATGATGTATGATGAAAGGATTTGACTACACGATAACCATATCGTTGATAAGCAGCTATTTTGTTGAATTTGAATCTATCGGGTGGCAATGATGCCTTGCTAGGGGCCAATCTTGGTATGTGTGTAGTGAGACGATTAATTAGTGTTAATCACAATACTACTCACTGCCAATATGATAAGGAGCCTACGGGTCACACACCTAGAAGATAATTTAAGAATAAGTTTATGAAAGGGGTATTTTTGTCTTTTAGGATGAAATGGTATTTTGGTAATCTCATAGTGCAATTAAATTTGCTAAGGTTATTGCCTGTATTTAATTTTAATATTAAAATTAAAATTAGTGAGATTATATTTAAATATATGTAAAAACAAAAGCCCTAGCCACCCTCTCTCCCACTCACATTCTCATTGATTGAAGAAGAATTTTTATCTTCTTCGTTCTTTGATAGTTGATTCTAAAAGCCATCAAGTGGATCTAGCAAATCCCTTTTTGGTTCTACAGATTGTCTTCATGTGGACCAATGTTTGTGCAATTCTACATTGAATTAGGAGTGAAATGAAGTCAGAGACTTTTGAAAGAGCCTCTAAACATACGTAAGTAAATTTGAACCTTGTATGGATTTATTGTTAATTTTTGTTTCATACAGATTTTGTTCATTAACATGAAAATATTGTAATCAATACCCAGATCTCGGCGCAAAAGTAATTGATTTTTCCGGTCTATTATTGTTTTCTCACTGCGTACGGGAAATCAATTTTTAACAGATCACAGTCAAGTTATCTGTTCTGTCTTAATGAGGCTGTAGTTAGTTGGAAAGTTTCAAAACAAAGCACTTAGTGGATTCTACAATAGAAGCCAAGTACATCGCTTTGGGTGATGCAGCCAAAGAGCCTTTTTTTATCAAGAAGTTCGTGACTGAACTAGAGGTGGTTCCAAGCATTGTTGATCCAATTGTGCTTTACTACAACAACAATGGTGCCATAGCTCAACTCAAAGAGTCATGATCTCACCAAAGATCCAAGCACAAACTCCAACGATATCATTTCGTCAGAGAAATCGTGAATAGAAATCGACAGAGTACCTAGTGACGATAACATTGTAGATCCATTTACGAAATCTCTGTCGTAGAAGAAGCATGATAGGCACATAGCATCATATGGGATCAAACGTATAAATGATTGGATATAGTGTTAGAGTAGGTGCCCTAGAGCCAATCAATTATTGTAGAATTGACTCTTTGTAATAATGTTCATTAATCAATAAAAGGCATTTTATTCTATATCGCGTAAATCATTATTATTGCAATATGTATTGATATGCGTCCTTAGAATGGTAGAACCGTGACAAGGGTATCAAGTGTTTCAAATCTTGATAGTGAGAACCCTATGAGCACATATGGTGGCCATTCTAGAAACGTCCGTAGCCCCAGTATTATTCTGAAATAAGGACACAGATAATACGGTAAGGCTATCATAGTGTTGAATGACCCTGTCCAAAGGCAGTGACTAATCTCACTTGTCAAGGTTGTTTGGTGACAACCTGGTGCAACACATGGGTGCTTATTGTAGGCTATTACACCACAGCAAGTTCACTTGACTGACCTACCAGAGGATTCCATATGGATGGTAACCCCAGTGTCTATGGAATAAATCCTCTAACGAATGGTGGTACATGTGATCCTTAGACTTGAGATCACCGAAGCGCCTTGTGCACCAATTGGTGTAGTTTGACACTAGCCTAACGCAGTTCTATTAAGAGCTATCAATACGGTGGTGATTGGCTGCATCAAGGCGTGTATCAAGACTATGGTGGATTGACAAAGGATTCATCACTTCTAGGTACGGGAGAAGTTATCTCACAGCGCAATTCAGTATATGGCAATGACATTAAAACTGTGGCCACAGTGGGATTGAGTTGTTGCTCTATCCAGTTTATAATACGGGTCATTGGTCTAGAAACTGAATACATAATATCGAGAGTAACCGAAGGTTGACACTATTTCTATGCCTTCGTCTCGTCTAGATAACAAATGATGAAAGGATCGAATTGTACGGTAACCATATCGTTGACAGGTAGCTACTTTACTGAATCCGAATCTACCAGGTGGCCATGATGCCTTGCTAGGGGCCAATCTTGATCTGTGTATTTGTGAGATGATTAATTGGTGTTAATCGCGATACTATACACTGTCGGTATAATGAGGAGCCTATGGGTCACACACATAGAAGATAATTTAAGACTCAAGAAGAAAAAAAGGGCATTTTCATATTTTTAAAGCGAAAGGGTATTTTGGTAATTTCACAGTGCAATTAAATTTGCTGAAGGTTGTAGCCTTTATTTAATTAGAAAAATTAAATAAGTGAAATTACATTTAAATATGTGTTCGCATATATTTAATTAAATCATCATTATTGTTAAATGTTAATATATATATAGATTAAATATATATTAATTGAGTTTAATTGAGATAACGATGAAATAAATAAAATATCTAATTAGGGAGTGTTTGGTAACATGGGGTGTTTGGGTTGGAGCCCAAGCCTATTCCATATGGGAATAGGGCATTAAAGTTTTACTATAAAAGAAAACTATTAATTGTAAAACTTGTGTGATTTTCATTATGTCATTTGATTGAAAAGAAAGAAAGCCTCCAGCCACAAAAACACTCCCATGGCAGTATTGCATTTTTGCCCAAAATCAATTCATTTGATTTTCTTCTTTAATCTTAAAGCTAAAGAGGATCTAGCAAATCTCTCCTTAGTTCTTTGTGATTGTCTTCGTGTGGACTTCATAAGTTCGATCCTACACTTGGGTTGGTAGCAAAACGTTCATTAACAAATTTGGAGGAGCCTCCAAACGTGTGTATGTTTTTCTAAACTCAAATTTATTTTTCTGCAGATTCTTATTATAATAAAATTGTAAAATTATACCCTTGATCTTGGCTCATGTAAACGATCCTTGTATTATATTTTTCATTATTTCCGCTGCATATATGGATCATTTACTAGCATATAGTGCAAGTAGGAGATTGTTAGAGTAGGTGCACTAGAGCCAATGATTTAGCTCTCGTAAACTCATTTCAAATTAATAAAAGGCATTGTTTATTTATGAGCACATACTATAGCATTTATTTACTCCGCGTAAAGAAAATAGTATATGTCCTTAGAAAGGTTGGAAACAGTGACGAGGGAATTAAGTGTTATAAATCTTAATTATGAGAACCCTATAAGCGCAAGGTGGCCATTCTTAAACTATCCATAGTCATAGTATAAATCTGACCAAGGACACAAATTATACGGAGAGACTATCATCGCATTGAATGACCCCATCAAAAGGTAGTGACAGAGCTCACATGTCAAGGTTGTGGGTATCAACTTGGTGCAACACATAGGTGCTTGCTTGTGCAATTACACTGAACTAACCCATTAGAAGAGTCAGAGCAAGTCGAGCTTAAGCGGTTGAAGAAAAAGGTTGAGGCCTTCGACGTCAAGGAAAGGGAGCTCATTAACAGAATTAAAGTGAGCGAGGCCACTCGAGCAAAAGCCGAGGTGAAGTTGGCCGAGGTTGAGAAGAGTTTAGCACAGTGGCGAGGTGCTAATAACAAGCTAAATTCTGACCTTACCTCAGCTTAAAAGCTTCCTTAGACTGGGAGGCTAAATATAAGAGGGCTTTGCATGACCTTTCCAGAAAGATTAAAGACCGCAAAGAGGCCAAGTTCGAGATTGTAGCATCCACTTTGAGGTACATCTTTGATTCATGTTCATTTGCCTTTTAAATGTTGTTTGTTGGCCCTAAGGTTACTTGATATGTGTTGTTGTTGTTGGGTTGCCCTTGGTTAAGTTTGTAAGTTGTTAGAATTGCTTGGATGCCCTGAATTTGGTGAAGTCTTGGTGGATTTTGGGAAATGCAGACTTCGCCGCGACGACGTAGGCTCTGTATTTTTTTGCCGGGGCGAAGATCTGGCCGATTTTCTTTGTGAAGTTTCTAGAGAATTTTTCCATAGGGGTGAAGTGACCATTCTACCCCTAATTAGCAGGAAAAATGAGGAGTGAAATGTAAGAAAATTTCATGGAGAATATTTTGGAATGGGGTGAATTTGAAAAGAATTAAAGGATAAGGATGGAATTTTCAAGAAAGAGTAAGGGCAAAATGGGAAAGAAGGCTTAGTTATATGAGATATTAAGGGTTCAAGCACACAAACCCTCCCATTTGCTTTATCCCAATGCCACCTCTACTCCCAATTCTCTCATCTTTCCATCAATTTTCCAAGGTTGATTTGAGGGCTTTTGGTTGGATTTCTATAAGGATTTATCCTAAGCGTCAAGAGGTAAGGATTCTTGTTCTATATGAGATTAATTTAAGTTAGTAGGAATTCTTATGAAATTTATGCTTAGGATTTGAGAGAAGAAGCAAGTCCAACAAAGATAAAGAGCTTCTAGTGGAGGAACTCAAGCAAAGGTAAGTAAATCCAACCTAAGTTAAGATTTAAGCAACCAAATGATTTGGTATGCATGTTTATGTTTATTAGCTTGAAATTGATTGTGAGAATGTTGATGATGATGAGTAGATGGCTTTTGATAAGAAGAATTAAGCTGAAGAGTTGAGATTGTGGTGACCAAGTGAAGTTTGGTTGCATGTAGAAAGGAATTGAGTAGAATATCATGCTTTCTTCTCCATTTCCACCACTCTTCATGCATGCATGTTGTTGTTACAGAATATTTGAAGTGTTTTTCTTGGCCATGTTTAGATTATTGTGGAGGTGTTTTGTTCCATGAATGGTGGTTTAAGAAAGAAGTAGAGATTTACCAAATATAGAATCAAAGTATGCATGCATGATGTTTGATGAAATGCCTAAGAGAAGCTTGTGTATAAGTAGAGAAACTTATTTTTGTGCAACATAGCATAATTGCATTGCATAATTTCACTTAAGAAAGAAACATAAGCATGAGCCATTCACATGCATATAATGCATATGCATAAGAACTTAAAGAAAGAATAAAGATTGTATAATAATAAAGAGAAAGGAAGAAAAGCACTAAAGAATTAAAGAAAGAAAAGTGCTAAATAAGAGAAAAGAATAGGTTGTTGCGATGGGGAACTCGTGGGTGCTAAGAGAAATTTCCCACATACACATCGCCTTAAGTGAGCGGCATAAGAAGAAGAAGAATTTTTACGACCCGTAAGAGTGTATGTGGATGAGGGTTGTACCAAGAAGACTTCCTACATGCACTCCACCTTAATTGAGTGGCCTAAGAAGAAAGAAAGAATTTGTACAGTCTGCAAGAGTGCATGTAGATGAGGATTGTACTCACTCACACGGCCAGGGTTCCAAGTCCATGCATCAACTGAGTCCGATCGGCCAAGAATAGGAAAGAATAAGAATAAGAAAGAATAAGGAAAACTTGAGCCAACAAGAAAAAAAGTGCTTGTGCAAGCAAGAAAAGACAAGACATAGAATAAGAAATAGAAAAGAAAGAAAGAAAATGCATTTTTTTTTTTTATGCATTATGGCATGTGCATTCCATTCATGCATGTAAGCATAGTAAGAACAGAAAGAATGAAAAAGAAAGAAAAGAACAGTGAGAACTAGAAACGGAGAAAGAACTAAGAAAAAATGAAGAAGAAAAGAATTAAGTGAGGAAAGAATCAAGAGAAAGTTGCGGGGATAGAAGAGAAGAGGATTTACTTACTAAACATTTTTGTGCTCACCCCGTTGTTTTTCCATGTTTTGCAGGAAATAGGTGAGAAGCGGTGATGCGTGTTTCCTACAACATGCAATATGTAGCAAGTATACTAATCACT
This sequence comes from Pistacia vera, assembly GCF_008641045.1. Lineage (NCBI taxonomy): Eukaryota > Viridiplantae > Streptophyta > Magnoliopsida > Sapindales > Anacardiaceae > Pistacia > Pistacia vera. The sequence goes on from NW_022195901.1 coordinate 16,934, forward strand.
CAAGTAATAAAGTGATGAGTGAGTATCGTTCCCACGAGGAATGCTAGCTAAGCACTAAGTATCCTACTGTTCTCAAGTTGGAGCAATCGACTTCTTTTGGATTAATAGGAGCAATTTTAATTAAAGAAAACAAAATCTGAAATTACTAACTAAAATTTAACTATGAAATGCGAGATGAAAAAAATATGGATAGAATCAATTCAATTAAAAAGGGTAGGGTTTTGACTTCATTCGGACTTTATGGGTTAAACCTAAAAATTAAACTACATTCACATTCATATGCATTGGTTGTAAATCGAACTCACTAAGGTGTTAAACATACCTTCTCAGGCTCTGTTTTCCTATTCTTCCTTATTAACTTTCCGTACCCAACAATTTGAAAGTTAACAATTCCAAACTCATTAAACATAAGAATCCTGCAATGATTTCATTAATTCTTGAATCTATCTCTAGCATCCACTACTATAATGGTGATTACCCAAGAAGCCTAACATGATTCATTTCTCAATCTCATCATGTTCATTACATAAAGCATTAAAACTCAGAGCAAACACACAATCAAAGCATAGTCATATGACATAAAACAATCAATCACTTAACCCATTAAAATCCGAATTACAGTCAAAACCCTAACCCAAAATGGGTTAGTTCATAGCTAAATCAACACTACAAATAAGGAAAACAATAATATTGAAGTTCAACATAATGAAAAGTAAGAGAAAGGATAAGAAATCTCCCAAAATGATTAATCCCCTGGTTCAAAATCGAATCTTCACCCTTCCAATCGCTAAATCTCTTGAAGCTTAATCAAAGAAAATGTAAAAGCTGCTAAACCTAGTTCCTCGACCCCCTGACAAAAAGGCTAAGTGCTTCTTTTATACTTCGCCCAAAATCCTAAGAAAAATAAGCACAAAGTAAAACTGTGTGTTTCACAAAACTGGAATTTACGATCGTCGCCGCGGCTAATAAGAAATTTCGCCGTGGCGAAGAACCAAACAGATCTGGTGTGTGACTGGCTCACTTCACCGCGGCAAAGCTTCTTTAAAAGTTCTGAATTTACAAAACTGCCACTCTGCTTGCATCTTCGCTTGATTCTTCGATTCTCGGTGCTCTCCCTTTGGAACAAGCCTCATCGTGCTTTATCTTGCTTCAGAACACTCCTAACTTTTGAGATCTGCTAACTTCTGAGTAAAAAATTTCTAATTTTGTCCTTATTTGCTCAAAATGTCCATTTTAACCTGAAACACGAAATGTAAAGAATTAAGCAACAATTCAGGTCAAAATGCACTAGAATGTACCTGAAATCTGATTAAAAAGTCTAATGAAAACTGTATAATCCACGGATTATCAAATACCCCCAAACTAAAGATATGCTCGTCCCCGAGCATATGGTACAAAACTAACAGAAATAAAGACAACAAACAACGAACAAAAACACAAAACATACACAACAAAATTGGAAAATGAATAAAACCAACAAGACTCAACTCTACAAATGAATTGCCTAGAAATTGCACAAGTCTCAAAAGTTGTTGAAAAATTATTATTAGGAAATGTTCAACACTCCAAGAATTTATAAGCATTATCGATTGTCTTTCTCAATCGGTCCATCGAGTAGGTGATCCCCACTTCAATCCACATTCCAACTTCCCGGATTATTTTATGCAAAAATGTAAAGTTTATCAAATGGTGGCAGATTCCATAAGCCTAAATATCGAACTACTCTCCACTAATGAGGACTAGACAAAGATAAGAATCAAAAGGTCTTTAAAAGCTTGTAATGTTAGGCTAGGGTAGTGGGTTCTAAGAAAAAGGATAGGAATAACAAAGTAAGAAAACTCGGTTTTCCTAATGCAAAACCAAAATCACATCGAACTCCACTTCTTCTCAACTACCAATCGATATGTCCACTAATTCACAACCCTCAAACGTGTATCTTTCTTATTTTGGATACCATAAATGCGGGAGAAATTCATTTAAGGTGTACGTGACGTTGTTAAACCAGAGGTCGCCAAGTACTGCTAGGCAGTTTTTAAGGCGATTACTGGTTTCTAGCCGGTATACCCTTAAACTAGGAAGAATTTGTTTGTTTGTTCTTTTTTTTTTTTTTTTGTTTGACATAAAACAATTCAATTGAATGGAGGTGACTACCTCTTTTGTTATTATTTCTTTCCTCCCAACCCCTAACCTATTCTTTTGGCCAATTCGTACAACTCTTCCCGTTCCTTGTTTTGCATTAGGACCGAATTCTCCTAAGGGTACGATAAAGTGTTTAGGGTAAGGATTGGAAAATTTTGTTGTTTTCCAAGAAAGATAAAGCAATAAAATTCAAACAGCTCAAATGGGTGACTAGGGACAATTTCATTCATGGGCCGGCTAGAAAGGCTCAAACGTTTCAAAAAATGCCTAAATCATCTTCTCAACCATGTTTAATCCTAGAATTTCGCCTCAAGCACTTCTCTACTAGGTTCTAGAGTCCACCAACATTATCAAGACTTCACCTAACCACATAAAATGAATCTAAGCATGCCGAAATAAATGAAAATTGTGGCTGAACCACTCAACAAACCTCAATAAAAATCTAGTCAATACACAAAAACTTAAAGCAATGCTTAACATTTCTTAACAATAAAATTGCAACAACCCTATTCTCATCATTGATTTATACAATTCATCATCGGCAAAAACAATCAAACTAAAGATGGAATTTTTTATTTTTTTTATTTTTTTTTAAAGGTGTACGTGGCGTTGTTATGCCAGAGGTTGCCAATTACTGCTAGGCAGTTTTTAAGGCGGGTTCTGGTTTCCAGCCAATATACCCTTAAACTCGGTTTTATTTCTATTTTCTACCCCCAAACTAAGCATGACATTGTCCCCAATGTTCCATTATGCAAAAATCAGGAATAGAAAATCAAAATAACAAAGGTACGAGAAAACTCCTTGGTTAATCCGTGAAGTGTCGCTCTACAATGAACACCCGGTCTCGGACTTTTCATCACCCAGAATCTATCAAAACAATTGAAACTGTGGTGTCCCTTGTGTTAGCACACATTCACAACTAACTTGAAAATATTACAACCTAATCTCGTCCTTTCAACAACTACAAATTAAAAGAAATAACTAAAACAACTAAACAAATCCAAAACAGAAATAAAACTGAGTTTAATGAACAGCCAAATCAAATAAAAACAAATAAACATAAAGACAAACAAAAACAGGTGCTCCGGCTCATTCATCTTCTTCCTCTTCATTCTCCTCTTCTTCCGACTCGGAGCCCATCCACTCATCTGAGTCCCAGTCTACCCATTGGTATGCTGAAGTGTCAACGTTGAGCTCTTTAAAGCTATTCTTCTGCATCTCATACATCATCTAGGTCTGCTCAACCAACCAATCCTGACGTTTTGCCATATGTTTCATTAAACCCATCATTTACTACATCATCTCCTTCTGTGTAGCTGTGGAGCTGGATGATGTGGCAAGGCCTATTCTCTGCCTTTTTTCCCCTGCTCTTGGTTGTGCAGCTTTCGGACGGTCAAGGTGCTTCCTATAATACTTTGAGTCTAGAATTGGTGTAGCATGAATACGGTGCTCATCATCCTGAACCTCGACTACCTCTCTAAGGCACAAGGCTATGATGAGATGTGGGAAACAGTAACTTGTTCATCCTGGTTTGGAGGCTAACTTAATGCTATTCCAAATCATGTCTCCCACATTGATACTCTTCCCTATGGCAATAGAGAAAAGCAATACTGCCTTCTTGTGAGTAACTGTGCTGTAGTGCGATTTCAGCATCAATTTCGCACTGACAAAATATTACCACAGTCGAGCCATCGATGTCAACTAAGATCTCTTGAGAGTCTTCTTCTGTTTCTTTGATACTGCCTAATCTGTGTCCGGTTTTGCAATGACCAAAAGGATAATACCGTCCTCAAACTGTGATCTCTTAAACTGTACGTACTCATCATGGAAAATTTTAGGCAGGTTATAGAATTGATTGATCACCCTTTCCGTAAATGGCACATCAGCCCCTCTTACAAAAATTGTACCTTCCTGACAATCCGGGAGATTGGCATAGAACTCCCTTACTAGCGGCTCTACAGCCGGTTGTGCAGGAGCACTCATGAACAGTTCCTATCGTCTCTCTCGACTCCAATCCAATGCCTGATTCGCGGTCAATCCGCGCTCAGGAATAATACCCTTATGCTTTCTTTGGATTGCCCCCTCATACCTTTTACGGGCTTCCTCATTAACAAAACGGTTGTCAACTTTCTTTCCTTTGCCCTTACCCTTCTATGGATGCTTAATTTTGGCAGGCATTGTTCACAATTAAAGTTCACTAAAAAATTATATCCCAACAATTCAAACCTAGTTGTTCTACACAATCAATTCAATCCTGTAAAAACAAACCATACTTCCAAAAATTCGCACTTTACCCCCCAAACTTCAAATTTTCAAATCTACACAAACACTCCAAAATTTCAAAACCCACACTCCTAACAATCACCCAATGCGTAAACTACCATTCTTGTAACAAAATTAATGCTCAAAATCACCCAAATTCCACAACTCATTTGTAACAAAAATATTCAGATCTATAAACTAAAACTCGAAATTGTGCAATAAAAAGTTAGGGAACCTGAGATCTTACCAAAATGAAGGAGTATTCGTCACCAATTGAACCAGAAACAGCCCAGATTGAAAAGCCCCAAATTCTTGATCTAAAATTTTTCGTGAAATTTTCGCAAAAATTGTTGTTGAAATGGGTTGTTTTGGTGTTTAGGAATGTTATGGAGTAAGAAATTTGGTTGGAAAAGCACTAGGGAAGCAAAAGATTGAATTTTGAAAAATTTTCTCTCAAGTGAAAATGAAGAGTTGCGTGAAGAATGAAAAAGAAAAGTGGGTATTTATAGAAAAGTATCGTTACCATGGCGAAGAAAGAGCTTCGCTGTGGCGACTTTCTTCATTCATGAGCCCTAAAAACCAAACCCAGGTTTCGCCACGGCGAAGAAAAATTCTTTTCCGGGGCGAAAAAATACAGAGGCCACTCGCCTCGGCGAAGAAAGTTCTTTGCCGCGGCGACAATGCCTTAGAAAATTTTTTAAAATTTCCATCCTACTTTCTTCGTCGGGGCAAAGACCTCCAGGAGCTCCCACAATTTTCATACTGCTTCACCCCGGCGAAGAACAATCTTCGTCGTGGCGAAGTCTAGGACTTTCACAACATGTTTTTCTACACAATGCTTTGCCACGACGAAGAATACTTCTTCGCCCCGGCGAAGTCTGGAGCATTTGAATTCCTTTCTTTTGCTGAAAATGTCACTTAAAACACCCAAAAAACACACTTAAAAATTCATAAAAACTTATAATGAAATTAAACAAAATCAACAACCAAAATGAAAAGAAAATAGTTAAAAACACTTGGGTTGCCTCCCAAGAAGCGCTTGTTTATAGTCGATAGCTTGACTCTCTCAATCCTTCAAATTGGGATGTCAAGCCGGATTGGGATGGATTTGCAACTCATCATCCCATCTATGTAGGGCTTCAATCTCTGTCCATTCACCGTAAAGGTGCCCTTTTCTTCATGTGACACTTCCACCGCTCCGTATGGGTGAACTTTTGTCACAGTGAACGGTCCGGACCATCTAGACTTAAGTTTTTCGGGAAAAAGCCTAAGTCTAAAGTTGAACAACAACACTTTCTGCCTTACTTCAAAAGTCTTGACTCGGATATGCTTGTCATGCCACCTTTTTGTCTTCTCCTTGTAAGTCTAGGCATTTTCATATGCTTCGAGACGAAACTCATTGAGTTCGTTCAAAGTCAACATTCTTTCTTCTCCAGCAGCTTTCAAGTCCATGTTTAGCTGCTTGACTGCTCAGTATGCTTTATGCTCGAGTTCAACCGACAAGTGGCACGCCTTCCCATAAACCATCCTAAATGGAGACATACCAATCAGAGTCTTAAAGGCAATTCGATAAGCCCATAATGCATCATCCAACTTCCGTGACCCATCTTTCCTAGATGCATTAACTGTCTTTTCCAAAATCCCCTTGAGTTCTCTATACGACAGTTCCACTTGCTCGCTCGTTTGTGGATGGTAAGGTTGTGCAATTCTATGTGTCACTCCATACTTACTCAACAGTGCATCCATTTGCCTATTACAAAAGTGAGATCCTCCATCACTAATGATTGCCTGTGGTCACCCAAACCTTGAGAAAATATTCTTTCTCACAAACTTAATCACTACCCTAGCATCATTAGTCGGCAATGCAACTGCTTCAGCTCACTTCGACAAGTAGTCCACCGCTACCAAAATATATGTGTTCCCAAAAGAACTTGGGAAAGGACCCATGAAATCAATCCCCCACACATCAAAAAGCTCAACCACCAAGATGTTGTTTAACAACATCTCGTCTCTTTTTGAAATATTACCTACCTGTTGACATTGATTGCACTCCTGAATCATCTGAAAAGAATCCTTAAAAAGGGTTGGCCAATAAAAACCCGATTGTAAAACCTTGGTTGCTGTTCTAGCTCCTCCAAAATGGCCACCTACTTCCCTCTCATGACAATGCCATAGGATGCTTTCTATCTCCTCCTCTGGGACGCATCTCCGTATCATTTGATCAGCACAATGTCTGTATAAAAACGGCTCTTCCCAAAAGCAGTACTTCAAATCTGAGAAAAATTTTCTCTTTTGTTGGTACGTCATACCACTTAGGAGCACCCTTGATGACAAATAGTTTGCAAAATCCGCATACCATGCTGTTTTTTCCACTCTCATCAAGTTCTCATCCGGAAATGTTTCACTAATTGGCAATTCCTCATCATTTCCCTTGATTGGTCTCTCAATTCTCGACAAGTGATCTGCCACCACATTTTTCGACCCCTTCTTGTCTCGAATTTCCAAGTCAAACTCCTAAAGTAGTAAAATCCATCTTATCAGCCGAGGTTTTGCTTCTTGCTTTGCCAATAGGTGCCTGAGTGCTGAATGGTCCATGTAGACAATCACCTTTGCACCTAACGAAACTTGTCAAAGCAAAAACTACAGCCAACAATTATTTTTCAGTGGCAGTGTAATTCAATTGTGCATCAACGAGTTTCTTACTAGCATACTGAATTACATGCAACACTTTGTTTTTCCTCTATCCTAAAACTACCCCTAAAGCAAAATCGCTAGCATCACACATCAATTCGAAGGGTAGTCCCCAATCAGGAACTGCAATAATAGGTGTAGATACTAATAATTTTTTCAGAGTTAGAAAAGGCATGCATGCAATCATCATTAAAGCAAAAAACAACATCTTTATTTAACAAATTGCAAAGGGGTTTAGAAATCTTAGAAAAATCCTTGATGAAGCATCTGTAAAACCCCGCATGCCCCAAGAAACTTCGGACTGCTTTGACATTTGATGGTGGCGGCAGCTTCTCAATCACTTCTGTCTTTGCCCGATCAACTTCTATCCCGTCCTTGGAGATCCTATGCCCGAGCATATTCCCTCTTGGACTATGAAGTGAACTTTCTCCCAATTTAGCAGCAAGTTTGTCTCCTTACATCGCTGCAAAACAAGAGACAGATTAGTTAGACAGTTATCAAATGATGAACCAAAAACTGAGAAGTCATCCATGAAGACTTATATAAACCCTTTCACCATGTCTCCAAAGATTGCCATGATGCATCTTTGAAATGTTGCTGGTGCATTGCATAACCCAAAAGGCATCCTTCGGTAAGCAAAGGTGCCATAGGCGCAAGTGAAGGTCATCTTCTCTTGATCCTCAAGAGCGATGACAATCTGGTTATATCCTGTATACCCATCCAGGAAACAGTAATAGGCATGTCTTGCCAACCTCTCCAACATCTGATCAATGAAAGGCAATGGAAAATGATCCTTCCTTGTCGCCTCATTCAATTTTCGGTAATCAATGCACACTCTCCAGCCTGTAACCGTCCTCGTTGGTATCAACTCTATACTCTCATTCTTAACCATCGTGATACCTCCTTTCTTCGGAACCACTTGTATCGGGCTCACCTATGGGCTATCGGAAATAGGATAAATAATCCCCGCATCTAAGAGTTTCACCACCTCCTTTCTCACCACTTCCTTCATCGAAGGATTCAGTCTCCGTTGTGGTTGCACCCTAGGCTTAATATCATCCTCCATGAGTATCTTATGCATGCAAAATGATGGCGAGATACCTCTAATGTCTGAAATGGTCCATCCAATTGTTAGTCTATGTTCCCTCAACACCCTAATCAACCTCTCTTCCTCTAATGTATTCAAACCTGAACTAAGGATCACCGGGAAAGTTTCTGAGTCTCCAAGATACACATATTTGAGGTGGGAAGGTAAAGGTTTCAATTCAAGTTTTGGAGGTTCTTCATTTTTTTTCCTTCTCCTTCTCCTTCTCCTTGTCAAAATCAAACTCCTCAAATTCTACCTCTTGACTCTCATCAATCGGTTGAAGTGCTTCTAACATACTAGCACATTCATTACTAGCTGACTCATCTACCTCCACTAATTTTGATTTGGCTATACATGCTTCTAGAGGTAAAAGTGGGGTGTTCTCTTCAATAGCGTCCACAACTAAATTGTCCACCACATCGACACTAAAACATGAATCCGATTCGGCTGGAAACTTCATCGCCTCAAAGACATTGAAAGTTACTGTTTCATCTTGAACTCTCAATAGTAACTATCCTTCCTACACATCAATAAGCGCTCTCCCCGTGGCAAGAATGGTCGGCCCAAGATTAGAGGAATTTCCTTATCCTCTTCCATGTCCAACATCACAAAATCTGCTGGAAAAATTATCTTGCCCACCTTCACCAATACATCCTCTACTATTGCCGTCGGGTGTTTTATTGACCTATCCGCTAGTTGCAACGACATGGTCGTTGGCTTTACTTCACCAATTCCCAATCTCCTGAAAACAGAAAAGGGCATTAAATTAATACTAGCTCCTAGATCACACAAAACATGATCAAAAGTAATATCCCCTATAATACATGGAATAGTAAAACTCCATGGATCTTTGAGCTTCGAGGATAACTTTTTCTAGAGGATGGCACTACACTCCTCCCTGAGCATCACCATTTCCTCATCTTCTAGCTTCCTTTTGTTTGATAGGATTTCCTTAAGGAACTTTGCATAACTCGGCATCTACTGCAATGCATCTGCAAAAGGAATGTTAATATGCAATTTTTTAAAAATTTCAATAAACTTTGAAAATTGCTTATCCTGATTCTTTTTCTTCAATCTCTGAGGAAAAGGCACGGGTGGGGTGTGATGTGCCAACTCCGGTGGTATCTCGGGGAATGGCAATTTCTCCTTCTTCTTTTGCCTTTCTTCCTTTATCTTTTTCTCTTCCTCCAAACCACTTGGTTTATCTTCAGCAACAATCTCTTTATCAACTTCCTCATCAGAATCTTCCTTTTCGGTTTGCTCAACATCCTTGGTAGCTTGCTCTACCTCATCTAAAACTGTCCCACTTATCAAAATTATGGCATTTGCTTGCTCACGTCGGTTAGTCACCGTGTTGCTTGGTAAATAACCTTGAGGTCTCTCATTTAGCTTCTCGACCAATTGGCCCATCTGTACCTCAAGATTCCAGATGGACGCCCCTTGATTTCTAAAATTCGTCCTCGTCTCATTCATGGAACCCGTGGTCTCCTACATGAATTTTCCAAACATGTCTTCCAACTTTGTTACTCTTCCATCTCCCGGTTGATTATTCACCCCTAGTTGGTTGTTTGGTAATGTTCTTTGATTCCATTGACTATTTTACTGGTTCTGATTGCCCCAAGCCAGATTTGGATGATTTCTCCACCTCGGATTGTATGTGTTGGGTTAATTAGAGTAATCAATGGGAAATAAATTTTGTTTTCCACTGCTCATACCCATCGATTCACTTACAGTGGTATCACAACCTAAGGCCTTGATTGTATATATTTTAATAGTATTTTGATTAATTAACTAAATCGAATGCCAGATATTGCATGTTCAGTTTATTGATTTGTTAATATTTCTTAAATTGATTAACCGATGTGTTGGATTTGTTAAGGGATTTGTTGAGTGCTGAAAATGCGGATTCATTTTATGATTTGAGGGGTGAAATTGTAAGAAATTCAAGTCTTAACCCATTATTTAGAATGAGTTTTCTTACTTGTTTTGTTATCTCCTAGAATCACAGATTTTGTTCTATTTTCAGGTGCAAAAAGATGGATTATTCATGCTTGTGTTGGTGTTCGGACATCCAGACCAATCGAGTGCAGATAAATCAAGGCGAGTGGAAAAAGAGTGAAATTCTACGTTTGAACTGCAGTGCACTTTTCTGAGTAGCGGTTTGAAGACGACAAAATAGAAACGAAGCCAAAGTGCAATTTATTAGGCCGTGGCACAATTTAAATGAGCCGTGGAGCAAGTCACAATATTTGTAAAAACTCCACATTTTCAACCCTAATTTGGGTGACCATTATTTACAATTATGCCATTTTGCCTAAACACTATATAAACGCAACTTTGGTCTGTTTTTCAGATGTATTAGGTTTTAGAGAACACTTTTTCAACTTTGGAGGCTTGGGAGAGAGTGATTGATTGTCTAAGGCAAATCTTGTTAGGAAACGACCCGGTTGCGCAGCGGAAAACAAAAATTTTTACAACCATGGATCGTTCCTTAAAACCCAAAATCAGGGCACATAAATTATAGTTTATGTTTTACATCAAGAATCTACAGAAAAAATAAATAAATCTAAAGTTTAGATTCATAACCACGTTGGAGGCTCCACCAATATTGTCTCTAACCGTGTTTGCTACCGATCCAAGTGTAGGATCGAACCATAGAAGTCCACACGAAGACAATCGCAAGGAACCAAGGAGGGAGTTGCTAGATCCTCCTTGGTCTTAAGAAATCAAGAAGAAGAAAAGAGAAACATTTGATTTTTCAATCAAACAGTGAAAATGGCGTGGGAGAGTGTGTATGTGTTGTGTGTTTTTCTTTTCTTTCAAAAGGGCAAAATTTAATTATTAACAAATCACACAAACACCTTTCTTTTATAGGCAAACTTAGTTGCCCTATTCCCACATGGAATGGGCTTGGGCTCCAACCCAAACACGCCATGTTGCCAGACACTCCCAATTAGATATTTTAATTTAACTCATCATTATCTCAATTAAAATCAATTAATATTTAATTAACATTTAACAATAATGATGATTTAATTAAATATGTTCGAACACACATTTAAACGTAATTTCACTTATTTAATTTTTTCTAACAAATTAAATCAAGGCTACGACCCTAGCAAATTCAATTGCACTGTGAAATTACCAAAATACCCTTTCACCCAAAAAGACGAAAACGCCCTTCTTTCTTCTTGGCTCTTAAATTATCTTCTATGTGTGTGACCTATAGGCTCCTCATCATACCGGCAGTGTATAGTATCGTGATTAACACCAATTAATCGTCTCACTAATACACAGACCAAGATTGGCCCCTAACAAGGCATCATGGCCACCCAATAGGTTCAGATTCAGGAAAATAACTACCTGTCAACGATATGGTTACCGTATAATTCGTTCCTTTCATCATACTATATCTCAGTGAGACGAAGGCATAGAAATAGTGTCAACCTCCGGTTACTTTTGATATTATGTATTCAGTTTCTGGACTACTGACCTGTATTATAAACCAGATAAAGCAACAACTCAATCCCACTATGGCCACAGTTTTAGTGTCATTGCCATATACTGAATTGTGCCGTGAGATAACCTCTCTCGTACCCGGGAGTGATGAATCCTCTGTCAATCCACCATAGTCTTGATACACTCCTTGATGCAGCCAATCACCACCGTATTGACAGCTCTGAATAGAACTGCGTTAGGCTAGTGTCAAACTGCACCAATCGGTGCACAAGGCGCTCTGGTGATCTCAAGTCTAAGGATCACATGTACCACCATTCGTTAGAGGATTTGTTCCATAGACACTGGGGTTACCATCTATATGGAATCCTCTGGTGGGTCAGTCTAGTGAACTTGCTGCGGTATATCCGCCTACAGCAAGCACCCATCTGTTGCACCAAGTTGTCACCAAACAACCTTGACAAGTGAGATCAGTCACTGCCTCTCAACATGGTCGTTCACCACTATGATAGCCTTACCATATTATCTGTGCCCTTACTTCAGAATAATACTAGGGCTACGGACGTTTCTAGAATGGCCACCATATGTGGTTCTCACTATCAAGATTTGAAACACTTGATACCCTCGTCATGATTCTACCATTCTAAGGACATATATCAAAACATATTGCAATAATAATAATTTACGTGATATAGAATAAAATGCTTTTTATTGATTAATGAACATTATTACAAAGAGTCAATTCTACAATAATTGATTGGCTCTGGGGCATTTACTCTAACAATCTCCCACTTGCACTGTAGCCAATCATTCATGTATTTAATACCAAATGATCCCAAGTGCCTTTGATGCTTCTGTTGTGATAGAGGCTTTGTTAGTGGATCTATGAGATTGTTGTCATTATGCACTTTACTAATTTGCACGTCTTTCCTCTCAACTATCTCTCTGATGAGATGGAATCATCTGAGTATGTGTCTAGATTTCTGATGAGACCGTGATTCCCTGGCTTGAGCAATAGCTCCATTATTGTCAAAATCGATGTCTACAGGATCAACAATCGTAGGAACCATACCAAGTTCAGTAATGAACTTCTTAATCCAGATTGCCTCCTTGGCCGCATCTGACAATGCAATAAACTCAGCCTCCATTATAGAGTTCGCTACAGTGCTTTGCTTGGAGCTCTTCTAGCTCACTGCACTGCTGTTGAGACAAAATACAAACCCTGATTGCGATTGATAATCATCTTTGTCCTTTTGGAAACTAGCATCGCTGTATCCTCTTACAGTGAGCTCATCTTCCCCTTCATAAACCAAGAACATATCCTTAGTCCTCTTCAGGTACTTAAGAATATTCTTGACAGCCATCCAGTGATGCTTACCTGGATCCGATTGATATCTACTACATGTACTCAAAGCACATGAGACATCAATTCGAGTACATGGCATGGCATACATGATGGATCCAATTGCTGATGCCTATGGGATCCTCTTCCTCCTATCTCTCTCATCTTGTGTTTTAGGACACAATTTCTTAGAGAAATAAACACCATGTGACATCGGAAGAAATCCCTTCTTGGATTCTTCCATACTGAATCTTTTTAGTACCTTGTCAATATACGCACTCTGACTTAGGCCAAGCATCCTATGCGATCTATCACGATAGATTTTTATACCAAGGATGTAGGCTGCTTCTCCTAAGTCCTTCATAGAGAAGCACTTGGATAACCAAGTCTTTACCGACTTCAAGTTCGGTATATCATTCCCGATCAGAAGCATGTCATCGACATACAACACTAGGAATGCTTGTAAACACAAGGCTCATCTTTGTTTTTGATAAAACCAAATTCTTTTACGGCCTCATCAAAATGAATGTTCCAGCTCCTTGAAGCTTGCTTGAGTCCATAAATGGATCTCTGCAACTTGCATACCTTATTAGCTTGACTATCAAGAACGAAACCATCAGATTGTGTCATATACACATCCTCCTTAAGGTTTCCGTTCAAGAAAGCAGTTTTGACATCCATTTGCCAAATCTCATAGTCATGATATGCAGCTATTGCAAGCATAATCCGGATGGATTTAATCATGGCAACCGGCGAAAAGGTTTCTTCATAGTCAATGCCATGAATTTGTTTGAAACCTTTGGCAACCAATCGTGCTTTATAAGTATGCATATTGCCATCCATGTTAGTCTTCTTCTTGAAGACCCATTTACACCCTATGGGTTTTACCCCTTTAAGGGGTTCCACCAAAGACCACACATGGTTCTGGTACATGGAGTCCATCTCAGATTTTATGGCTTCAAGCCATTTAATGGAATCTGGATCTGATATAGCATTTTCGTAGGTTTTGGGTTCATCGTCTTGGTAGACTAGTACGTCACCATGTTGAGTCACAAGATAACCGTATCTCTCGGGCTCATGGCATACTCTCCCAGATCTACGTAGCTCCTGTGCTACCTGAGGTGGTTTACTTTGTTCCACTAGTTGTGGAGTAACCTCCTCATGATGGTCGACCACTTCCTGTGGCACATCATCCCGTCCTTC
>NW_022195902.1:0-2425 GCF_008641045.1 Pistacia vera
AGTATTTCTTTAGTGTAGTCTATGTACATACAATTAGTTAATACAGTATGTTACATTAGCAATTGTATATGGCACGTGTTTGAACAGTTTTACATGCATCAAATACAATAAAATTAATTAATTAAAAAAAAAATCGTTGATACTAAGATTTGTACCAACGAGATGTATGTGGATTTTTCGGTGAAATCTGAGGAAGAGATTGTATGAAATCCGTGATACGAATTACGATGTTGAACCAATAAACAAATCAAAAACACAAATAATAAGATGTTTGTAAAGTAATTCGGATACTTGATGTAAACCCTACATACTCTGTTTTTGTATCATTTTATATGTTTGTATTCCTTTTTCATGTACAAATGCGGTTTACAAAAGTACGAATGAAAAATGATATAACTTAAGTAAAAAATAAGCTCATACACTGTTACAATGACAAACTTGTAAATAAAATTAACCCTAAATAGAATAACACATGACATAAATCCCTACTCCGCAAATTGACCACACGATAAAAATGTTAATAAATTATAAATCGGTGTTATTAGCATTATCATAAAAAAATAATAATAATAATTAAAAAAAAATTATTATCGTTTAATGTTATAAACCCAGTCATTACAATTATAATTATAGAGTTGTAAGGTCAAAGTGAAACAACACACTTATAATATCAATGGTTAGACTTATAAGTAGAAATGATGAATCAATAATTGTAGCATTTACTTATAATTTGTTAACAAATTATCATTAAATTATGGCTATAACAATTAATAACACACAAGGTCAACATTTTTGCTAAATCTAGTATAATTTAATCATCATATTTTGCATTTATTAGAAAAACAGCTTAATTAGGAATTATTTTCTGTTGAATAAGTTACATATCTTAAAATAAAAAATTTCATATTTTTGAAATTAAAATAACTAACTCATTTTATTTAGATATTCTAATCGTATTCAATCTTTTTTGTATTACCCACGAGAAATTATATTTGAAATAAGGTTGTTATATTCTGTATTAAGTAATGTGTTATCGTATATGATATTTTGAGTTAGTTTTTAGGAGTGAGGTGATCAAAGTTACTTTTGTTTGGGGTGATAGTAAGTCCTGGTGAGCTCGGATCGTGTATGTTAAACCTGAGAGAGGATGTTAAAAGTTATATTTGTCATATTTCGTTAATTTAGTAAATTGTTATTTAAGTTATCTTTTGGAAATGAGTTCTATCTAAACTCGTTTATGCGCGTAAATCATAATTTGGGAATTTAATAGTAAAAGTAAGAAAATGGTAAAGTGAAATGAGAAAAGTGAAAACAAAAACAAACAACATGAAAAACAAGAAAAATGACAATTCAATGGCTCCATGCCCAGATCCAATGTAACAAGTCAACTTCTACATGTTACAACTCTCATTCTCTGACAACCTTCACTCACACACACAAACTCTCACTTTCCAGAAACATAAAATACAAAAAACACTTCCCCCCCTTAAATTACCATAGAACTCCTCTCCCTCCCCCTTCTCTTGAGTGAAGTTCATTTTGGTCTCTCAGATTCTCTAAGTATCAGTTAAGTCCTGTATGTTTAAATAGTTTTTGCCAATAACCAACCATGCCCACTGATTAGAGATGGATGACTCATCCATTTAATCCACTGATTAGAGGAAATCCGATTGTAAAATTTAAAATACTTCTAATCTTTTCTCGTATAAATGACATTAATAATTAATATAATCGTATTATACTTACAAAGACTATTCAAAATCTTTCATAAAAAGTGAAATGTTAGAATAAAATAAAAAAAATAAAAAAAAAAAAACTGGTTATAAATGCACGTAGAGTACTGCTAGATCACTTTATATGGATGACTTTGTATAGAGAAAAATGATTATTAAGACGTTAACTGATTATTCTATTAAAATTTTGAACAATAATTAAAAGAAAATAAAAATTGGTATTTACTTTTAAAAAATTCTTTGAGTGGTTGTCAACTAATAATAAGACCTAAGTGTTATTTTGAGATTTTTCTGGACTTTAAAAATTATCCATATATAAGGGGACCACAATGTAGTTAACTCCCCTTCTCTTCTTACCTCTAAACTTACACACCGTCGCGCACACACACTCTCGCAAAACAAAAACAATGAAAACAGGAAAAACACTTTCGTGAAATTACAAAACTACCCCTCTCTCCTTCTCTTGACTCACTACTTAACTCGCTTTTAACTCTCTCTCTCTCTCTCTCTCTCGCTCACACACATCAGAGACGCACACTTTTTTAATTTTATTTTCATTTAATTTTTTCTTTAATGGAGGCGACTGAGGTTCGACTGGGAGGGTACGACGCTGTTATGGACACGGCCGATCCGCCACGTGTCGGTTCCACCGTTGACACCACCTCCGCAGGTGTTGGAGCTAGGTACAAGCT
>NW_022195903.1:0-13976 GCF_008641045.1 Pistacia vera
CATACTTCTGAATTAACCAAACAATAATAGTGGGCAATGTATGTAATACAATGGCAACAGCTTTAAGGCTTTAAGCCATTCAATTTCTTTCTTTGGGAAAATGGGGCATGAAACTTAAAAAGTGTTGCAAAGAAATGAAATGCTACCAAAATTTTGCCTAATTTTCTTTTCCCACTAATAATCTCACATCTATATAGTTTACACCCATCTTTTCATACTAGAATCCCCTAACACAAATAATCTTATCTTGGACAAACCAGAATTTTGAACACTAATCTTAAATAAAACAGGTTTCAACTGGTCCAAAAAATTATCTGCAGGCAGCTTGACGAGATTAGCATGGAGGAGTCAGTGAATCTTGCCAAATGTACTCAGTCTTCATTTTCTGATTCAAAAACTGGGAGGATGCTTAAGGCTGAAGAACCAAGATGCATGCCTCGAACTATGCCTCCATATCCAACCTTAATCCTGTGACACAGAAGCAATATAGAATCCCATAGTGCTGTTCGTCCCTGAAAGTAAGGACCAAAAATGCTGGTTATTTTATTAAATTACTCTATATACCATTGCCATGGACCATATGAAACATTGACAAAATTAAGAACCATCATATGTGTGAAAACACACATTATGTGAAGACAAAACATTACAATTATACCAGTGAGGCATCTACATTAATTTGCTCTAATGGACGGCATACAAGAAAGCACACAATTAATGAAGTCAATGTGGTCTTAAATAAGGTTTTCATCATTCTTGTTATTTAAGATTCATCTTTATTGATATAAGGTTGGCTACAGTTCTGATTATATCTTGTCCTGTTACTTCCTACATTCATTCACTCTGTGGTCGTTATGTGTGCATATCAGGGTCAATGCCCTCTTTGACGCTGATTGCTGATATTGTCACAGACTGTTTATTCACAGGAAAAGATCACTTTAACTCCCCTTGTTTTATTATCTACTGGTTCTTTTTAGGGTCTGTTTCGTGCAACTTTCGTCCTCCCCTACTCACATCATCAAACATACTTTAATAAACAAATCCCATAAACTACACACCTGAAGAGGAAACTGTAGCTTCTTATCCCAGTACAAGGCAAAGATCGGTGAGCTTTGCTTTCCAACAACCAACACACAAGCTCCTGGGTGAAGAGTGGAAGGAACACCAGATATCACAGCAATGTACTTCTCAGGGAACCTGTCTTTTGGAGGCAGAACCCCCCAGAACAGTGGATTCTTGCTAGACTGTGCTCCAGCATAAGAGGTAGGATCCACGTGTAGCATCCACTTTGGGTGCTCTAAGAAGGCACAGAATAGATACAGGAGCAAGTGGGAGTCAGTTGGAAGCTCAAGAGTCCACTTCTTATTCTTTTTGTCATAGACCTCCCCGCTTCCAAGGTATTCATAATTCTTCAAGCAGGTTCCTTCAGCAAGCTCTGGAAAATTAAACAAGCACATACAGAAAGCTCAAGGTTAAAATTCTATGGCAGTAACTGGTGGTCATAAATTCAATTACAGATGATCTATGAAATTAACAAGAGGTGATTAGTATACGGTAAAAAATAAAATCAAAGTACCTCGAATCCTTTGCACTGTATAGTCAGCTCGAATACTACTTTGTGGAAGCAAACCTTTAACCCACTCTCCTTTCATCAATGCGTGAAGCCTCTGATGTTCAGTGATGGCATCCACACATTCCTGCATGACAGGGATCATATGATTTTGCTGAGGAGACTGCTGCAGATTGGCTAAAGTAAACTTTGCTGCATGTCATAAGAGTAACAACAAGAATCCTCAGCAAACTTCCACAACCAACATGATCAGCAAATGTAAATTAGAAAAGTAGTGTAGGAGCAACTTACGCACGGAAGCATCAAGAGTCTGTACAAGACTAGCACGTAACTGATGAAGAAGGTTATCCTCATCAAGAGTAAATGCTGGTTGCCATTCCTTAGTCCTATCAATCGGAGAGACTGTAGCAGGACTTCCACTTGTTGGTAAATCACTTCCAACAGGATTAATTGTGATGGAAATCCCAAGTTTAGCAGCTGCATTCATAACCTACAAACATGGAAGTAGAACAATTAGACACTTAACAGTAAAAAATATGTGGAAGTGGATGCCAATGATTATATCAAAATGAAGAGATCTCCTACAGCAACAACTGTTGAAGAACAAGAATGAAAGTTTGAAAAATCAAGAAGAGCTGAAGAACATGCATAAAAGTTTGAAAAAAAAAATTAACAGAATTTTGAATTTTGATTAAGTTCAAAACTATAACAACTTATGAACTCACATGTCTGAAAAAATAACATTGAGGAGGCTTCAAAGAGAATTTCAGTTGAAAACATAGCCAAGACATTCAATAGTATGAAGAGGAGGAGATGACAATGATTAGTTACCAAACCTGAATATGACTGGTTTCAAGCTTGTTGAGCAGAGGATTTAGCAAAACTGAAGAAAACCATTGCCTGAGGCGGTCACGCCACAGCTCAATTTGAGGATAGATGCCCAAATTCTCAAAAGCTTCAATAGCCTCTTCCATGGACATGGGAGGAGGAAAATCACCCTCTCCTTTCTTTGGAGGAGTAGTAAATTTCTGTGAACCAGGAGACATCCGCACAGGTCTCAAAGGCGTGCTCCTCGTAGTTCCTGATGTATTAGCTGAACTTGCAACAGTAGGACTGGCTATGCCAAAACCATTCACAGTAGGCGGAGGAGTTGCCAATTTGCCAGCTGATTCATTGATTTTCTCGCTTACCTCCGCCAAGAAATTTTCAAGTTCTTCTTCTGTTGTTATCTCCCTCGTGTAGGAGGATCGCTTACTTGACCAAGGGGTTGAAAGCACTTGGTCCCGACCTGGAGAAGTTTGAACAGCAGGTAATGGTGAACTAGCGGCAGGGACAAGATATAGAGAAGATGGGGAACTCTGTAATTTGGATGTAGTGCTGAAAGAATTCATCCTATTCCCACCACTGGTGTTTGATTTATCAGAACTGAGTCGGGGTTTCCGATTTGAACTGGAAATTGGCTGATGCAGTGGAACAAGGACATCTGGAGATGACAAGTGGGATCTGGACTTGGGGGGTTTCTTTGAAGATTCAGATACAACTTGTTCAACCTTTGGCTTTATTCCCAAAAGGCCTAATTGCTGGTTTGTTAGATTTGGTTGATCCTTGGTTCCTTTGCTTGCTCTACGTAGAGAGATGAATTTGAGAAGGGCAGATAAACTTCCAATGAAAATTAAACCAATCATAGTTTGTACTGCCTTCGCAAAGAAATCTGAAACACAAGATAACATTCAGATACCGCCACGAAAAGCAAACAAGTTAATTCAAAGAATCTATGACATTCCGTTAAAAATAGATGACTTACAAGCTGCAGCTTGGGATAACTTCCCGAACCTCAGTTTTGCAATCAACCCATTCTCCCTTAATTTATTTAAAACAATATATTAGTCAACTGATTAAATTCAGATTAAAGCAACCTCAACCAATAGATACAAACATAAAACTTACATCAATTTTAACCAAAAAAAAAAAAGGAACAATTCAACTTCAAATTCTCTATTACCAAACAATAAACCAGAAGAAAAAAAATGGACAATTAAAATCTCATCTTTTCTTTGTTCCTGAAAACCAGACAGCATTACATATAAAACTTATCATTTTGTTTAGCTATTCCTTTGTTACTTGTGACACCCAGGTGACAAATAAACAGAAAATATTTTGAAGGAAAAATAAAACTAATCTTCACCAATGTTCTAAGGCACTAAAAAACGCTAACACTTTCATTTTCTTTATCCCCCTTTTGACCACTTATTTCTCTGGTTAACCTAAAAGAAAAAGAAAAGGAATGTTAAATCTCATACTAAATTACATGTTCTCTTTCTATATTAAAACATAACTATTCTTAAAAGACAGCATTTTTTTCCATTTTGAAAGCATCAGTTGCTGAGAAATCATGTCTTGCATAAGTGTGAACATTATCAAACCTATAAAAGATATAGATTTCATAAGTGCTACAATGAAAATTACACTTATAACACCTTAAACAAGCACTTAGACGCCTCAAAGTTCTAATTCTTCTCCTTTTCTATAAACTTTCCATATCAACCAAACAAGTGTGCGAAAACAATTAAAAAAAAAAAAAAAAACACACAAATTAACTTCTCAAATAACATGTGCATCATATCATTACAATTTAAATCTCAACAAAACCCAAAACCCGGTTTCCAAAACCCAACTAAACTTAATACATACAGATGAAAATACATATACTTGCTTAAAACTACCAAGGCATAAACATACGAATACATATATGTATAAAGACATGACTACCTGGAGATAATGGAGAGAAGAGCGAAGGCGGAGGCGGAGGAGAAAGCGAAGATACACAAAAGAGTTGAGTTTGAGGGCTGAAGGCTTTTGGCAGTTAGGGCAGCGGAGAGGGCTGGGTTCTGGTACACGGCGAACTTGCTGGGCTTTTGTGGCGGAGATGGTTCCATTATGGAACTAAAAATTGAAGGAAAAATAATTTACAGGAAAACACGGCTTGTATTTAAAAACTGAAACAGAGATAGATTAAAAAAACCTAATTCCACAAGTAAATCTAGTACTAATTAAAATTAATAAGGAGTAAGACGAGTCGGATTTAACAAGTAAATAAGACTTCTATTAAAATTAATAAATGTGTTTGCTTTCATTCCTGTAGCAGGATTTGTGGAATTTTTTCGGAGATACAGATACTGAACCTCCATTGTGCTTCGGTTTGGAGCTCCCAAATTCAAAAACGTGTGATATGGAAAAATAACCATTTTAGCGTTGCTTTGAATTTGGTACAAAGAGATAGCCAAATTTATGGAAAGTGACCACTTTTATATTGTTTTAATGAAAAATAACCACAAATCACAATTAACTTGTAGTTAAACTAACCACAAAAAATTACTTATACGCCAAGAAGGCGTTTGGCCAGGGGTTATCCCGATCACGAAAAGGTAATATCATCTTTTATATATATGACTTTGATTATTATGTTTTTTTGTAATTTTTTAAAATTAATAGTAATTACCGTTGATTATTTAGTAAGTAATCTGGATACCAGCATTTCTTTAGATCTTTTAAGATTACTTAATAATCTTAATTTTGTTACAGTTTTTACCCTTAAATATTAAAATTTTTAGACAATAATGCCTTTATTTTGAAAACAATTTACAAAAATTTTCATGGTCTATTTTATCCTTATATATAAAATTTTTAGGACATAAATACCTTTGAACTTGAAAAAAATTACCAAGACTGGTGGCCAGATCTGGCCACCAACGTCGACGACAAATGTTAGCATCAGAATGGCGCAAGATCGGCCGAATATGGCCGGCTATCTGTCGATCTGACAGTTAACGACGACTAGATCTCGGACTGTTAACAACGGCTAGAACTCTAGTCGTTAACGACGACCATAATCTGGCAATAAATCTGCTTGGAAACGGCCAAATCCAGCCGGTCCTATGCCGTTTCGATCACTATCTCTGCAGCCGGCAGTGGTGGCTAGCAGCCAGCAGTAACTTGGGGTGGGTGGGGGTGATTTTGTTATAAATTAAACTTTCATGTGGCTGGGGTGTTTTAGCAAAATCTCAAATGTAAGAGGTTAAAAAAAATTATTCAAAAAATAATAATGAAAATAATATTATATTAATATTTAAAAAAGAAGGGCAATTTAGTAATCTATTTAACATACCCACCAATTTATTCTTCCCAACCAAACATATCAATATAATATACTTACTAATTTATTCCAATCTAACCAAACACATTTCCCTAAATATTTCTAGTAATCTTCAAGGTAATCTATTTTTCCATTAATATAATATTTTGGGCGTTTTTGGTTGGGGGTAATCCCCAATTACCGAGGTATGTCATCTTTTATTACTTGATTACCACGTTTGGTTGTCAAGTAATATAAAATTCCAATAATCTTCCAAAACCAATAGTATTTACTATTGGTTATATAGGAGGTAATCTGATTACCTCCATTTTCTTAGGTATTTTAAGATTACTTGGTAATCTTATTTTTGTTATAATCTTACCCCTTAGGGGATGTTTGGATCATATAATGTTTTATTATAGGGTTATATTATATTAACGAAAATAAAGATCACATTGAAAATTACTAGGAATGTTTAGAAAATGTGTTTGTTTAGTTCAAATAAATTGGTGAATAATATGTTTGGTTGGGAGGATAAATTGGTGGTTATGTTATATAGATTACTAAATTGCCCTCCTTTTTAAATATTAATATAATAGTATTTATTATTATTATTATTTGAATCATTTCTTTTAACCCCCTACATTTGAAATTTTGCTAAAACACCCCAACCATATAAAACTTTAATTTGTAGCAAAATCACCCCCACTCACCCCAAGCCACATAAAACTTTAATTTGTAGCAAAATCACCCCCACCCACCCCAAGCCACTGTTGGCAGTCAGTCACCACCGCCGGCCGCCGCCAATAGTCGATGGAATGACACATGACTGGCTGTATATCACTAGGCAAAGCTAGAAATGGCCATGGATCATAAATCCATGGTTGAAAAATGGTTAGATCTATGACCATTTCACAGCCATAAAAACGCCAGATCTGGCCGTTTCCGACCATGGATCGGTGATCCATGGTCAAAAAAGGCCTTATCGGTGCACGATTAGCTAGATCTTGTCGGTCGTGCACCATTACAACGACTGGCGCTGACGGCCGACGGTGGTGAGTCACGGTCGGTAGTGGTCTTGGGTGGTTGGGGATATTTTGTTAATATTTTAGCTAATTTCTCAAATGTAGGGGGGCTGGGTAATTGTTATTTGGTAGACATTTGAGGGTAATTATATCCGAAATAGTTTTTAATTAAGGGCAAAATGGAAAGAAAAATCATATTACCCCAGTAATGTTTTAATAACACCTCCTAACAAGATAATAAGATTACTCCCCACATTACCAACAATATACATTATTTGCAATAAAAGATTACCGTAATATTTTATTAGTTGCAAACTAAACATAGAAATCTTGCAGAATAAACGAATATTACCCTCGTTATCTCATTTAGACCCAATCCAAACGTCCTTTTATTAATAAAATTTTTGGACAATAATACCTTTATTTTGAAATTAATTTACATTAATTTGCCATTACAGTTTTACCCCTATTTAATTAAGTTTTTGGACAATAATACCCTTATGTTTAAAAAAAATTGCAAGCCACCCAAGACCACCGCCGCCTGCCAGCCGCCTGAAGTCGTCGGAAATAACCGTCATGTGCTGATCTGACCGTTTCTGGCAAGATCTACGGCTTCTAGTTGTTAATGACAACTAGATCATTGGCCGTTGTTAACGACTAGATGGCTCGATAGATCTGACCATAGCCATTTTCGGCCAGATCCATGATGGATATGACCGAAAATGGTCATATCGGCGCACGATTGACCAGATCTGGTTGGTCATGCTCCATTATGACCACTTCCGATGCTGCCAGTGAGCGTGGCAAGCAGTGGCTTGGGGTGGGTGGGGGTATTTTTTTAAGTTTTAAAATTTTTTGGTTGCTGGGGTGTTTTAGCAATATCTCAAACGTAGGGGGTTAAAAGAATTATTCAAAAAATAATATTATATTAATATTTAAAAAAGAGGGCAATTTAGTAAATAATATACCCACCAATTTATTCTAACCAACCAAACACATTTCCCTAAACATTCTCAGTAATCTTCAAGGTAATATATTTTTCTATTAATATAACATTCTATGAACCAAACACATCTTTCCAGTAATACAGCATTCCCCAAACCAAATGCACCCCAAACGTTACCTAAATTAACTTCTGATATTAACTTTCTTTGTAAAATCGATTATTAATGACATTGACAATACATAATTCTTATTGACGAGTGTCATTCACATTAACTGTTAATCTTCAAAGGAATGCTTGATATTAACCGAAAAAGGAAAAAATAAAATCAAAACAATCATTAACTCAAAAAAAAAAAAAAAAAAAACATCTACGTTATCGTACATCAACAAATAATTCCAATATATTATTTGAAATTTCAAGCTAGAAAAGTTGGTAAAAATTCAATAAAGATCTCATATAAAACTTTATGCAATAACTCATATTACAAAGAAATATTCATATATAAAAATATTCACTTGTAATGTGATATGAATAATGATGAATCATGCTCATGTGTAGTGTTTTAATTATTTAATTGAAAGAGAGAGAGTGGTGAGTCACAACATCTATCCAAAAGGAGATTTTCATAACCACCCCTTACGTTTTGCTAACAGTCCATCTGGCACTTCCGTGGGAAATAGTTAAGAATCACCCCTAAACCCTAACGCCATCCAATTCCGTTAAGTTGTAAGTTCAAATTTAAATAATATTACTATTTTATCCCCAATTTCATTATATTTGAAATTTCCAGTAACTCAAACCTAACACTTTTAAGTATTTAATTCAAAACTCTAACCAAAGTATATATTAATAATAATTTATATAACTTATGATACAATCATAAAAAATTAAAAATTAAAAAAATAAAATAAATATATCATCTACACATATAACTTAATTTCGCTAGATTAGTGAATTAATTATGATTTAAATTTGAATTCAATTGGGAGGAAAATCTTTTTATCATATTTAATGAGTAAGGGTAAAATTGAATTTTACAAAAAAAAAAATTAACTTGCAAGTTAACAGAATTGAATCGTGTTAGCGTTCAGGGGCATTTTTGACTATTTATCACTAAAGTGCCATAATTTGTAATTAGTAAAAAAGTCAGGGGTAGTTTCGAAAGTCTCCCTTCATCCAGATGCCCACTCTGTCCAGAACAGGTAAGCAGGATAGCTCTTTCCACTTCAAGCCAGACTTTAAAATCTAAATCAGGAATCACCCCAAATAACACGTCACCATCTCAAGGTTGCCTAACTTCTGCAACAATCTCATGCGCCAAGTAATTAAGTACATTTATTTGTCCAAACTAATCATTATTAATTATCCAATAATTATATATGTATATAAACGGGAGAAGTAGACTTCATTCTCTTCTTCATTTTCTGAAACTATGCATAGGCTTTTCGCTCTACGCTCTCTCCGTCCCTCTGTTTTCACCAAGCAGAAGCAATCTGCTTCTTTCTCCACTTCTCTCCTCTTCGATGACACTCAGTTACAGGTACGATTTCTATATTTTATTTTTATTCATTACGAATTTCAATTGCAATTGCAATGATTTTTTTTTTTTTTTTTTTTAATATTTCTGATTTTTGTTTTCGTAGTTTAAAGAAAGTGTTGGACAGTTTGCGCAAGAAAACATTGCTCCTTACGCGTCCAAAATTGACCAAACAAATTCATTCCCTAAGGTTATATCCTATAATAATCATGACTGTCATCATCCTGTTCGAGTAGTGTGACACTTCGGTTTAATTGTATTTATGATCTTGTTTCAGGAGGTTAACTTATGGAAACTCATGGGAGATTTCAATCTCCATGGAATAACAGCACCAGGTAATGTTAATTTAATCTGTTCATATACTATTTGTATGAAGAACTTACTTGGTGGATCACTTTTAAATGCTTAATAACTGTGTTCATGTCTACTAAAGTATGATGTTGCTAAAAAATTAACTGAGGATTGTTTTGTAGAGGAATATGGAGGACTCGGTCTTGGTTATTTGTATCACTGTATAGCGATGGAAGAAATTAGTCGTGCTTCCGGGTCTGTTGGACTCTCTTTTGGTGCACATTCTAATTTGTGCATCAATCAACTGGTAAATAATAAAACCAAGGGCTTAGTTGTAATAATAGTTTTATGGTCTCCTAATGTTTTTTTAAGATATTTGTTATGGTTTTGTAGGTGAGAAATGGAAACCCTGCTCAGAAAGAGAAGTACCTGCCAAAGGTTCGATTATCATCTAATTTGATTGTCTTTATTTTTAGTGTAATGTTCACTGATGCGCTGGTTGAGTCCTTTTCTGCTATAGGAATGGTTCTCACTTTATGTATCTTATGACAATTTTGTCTGCAATTTTGGCTTCTTTCATCTATTTGAATACAATTTTTGAGCTCTAGATGGCATTGCATGACAAGTTTTTTATCTGATTTTGCCTTTTCTGTTATTTTTTTTGGCTAATTAATCGTCTCTTTATGTGAAGCTTATCAGTGGAGAGCATGTAGGAGCTCTTGCAATGAGTGAACCTAATGGTAACTTGTATGATCTTCTTGTAAGCCCTGTGTAGCATATTGCTAGGTGATCTAGCTAATGCCTTTCTTTGTGTTATATGCAGCTGGCTCTGATGTTGTTAGCATGAAATGCAAAGCTGAACGTGTAGATGGGGGTTATGTTTTAAATGGGAACAAGATGTGGTGCACTAATGGTCCTGCCGCTCAGACATTGGTATTTTCTTAAAATTTGTTGGCAATTTTCTGGGCACAAGTATTTTTTCAATTGATTTCAGTTCAATTTATATATATCTTTCTAGGACTCTTTTTGGGATAATCTTATATAGTTTAAGGTTATGTGCTTTTGTAATATATCATCTCAATTCATCTGTGATTAAACACTATTTACCATATCTATCATATATGCAACAATTAGACCTGTCACTGTCAATTCTGAATTGATACAAGTCAAGTGAGATGGTAAGAGTTTATATGAATATGACAGATGGATCTCATACTGTAATATACAGCATGAGGATTCTTGACAGCAATATTTTCTAGTACTATACTTTTTATGTAAAGAAAATTGCCTATTCTAAAAAATTACTTTGTTTTCCATCTGAAAATAATAGTACTTGGTTGTAACATATGATGAACAACATGAAAACTGTCCCACCTTGTACAGCTATTGATATTTCTCTTGTTTGGTGCCTTTTTTTTTCTTGTATGTTTGTGGTGATCCATGAATTGCCCCAGGTTGTTTATGCAAAAACGGATGTAAAAGCTGGCTCAAAAGGAATCACAGCATTTATCATTGAGAAGGGAATGCCTGGGTAATTGCACCAAAGCTAATTTACTGGTTGGCTATTTAAAATGATCAAGTCATAAACAACTTTCTTGAACACTTTTAGCAAATTTAATAAACTCAAATTTTGTTGTATTACTGTCCGTCGAAGGATGGGCAATCGACTTGGGGTGCACAGATTAGTTTCAATGAATAATTCTATCAATGAGCCTGGCAACTAGCTGTTAAGATGATGCTTAAACTGATAACCACCACTGTCATTTGCTCAAATTAATTGAAGGCCACACGTTGGAGGACCCACTACAATTGTTTATGGATTGGAATGATAGAATATATGCTCAACTCAGCTAAACGTGATACAAATGTAATGAAGAAGTGGCTTCAAGACAACAAATGGGATGAAAGTGTTCATTTTTTTTTTCCATTCTAACAGTATAAAAAGGTCGAGACAGTTCTCTAAGGATAAAGTCTTCTGAAAAATATTCATTTAAATATTGTGTTATAAACAAATGACACAAATTTCATTATGTTTATTTTTTAACGCCAATCTAACCTAAATATATTCAAATAAACAGATGTGACCTCCTTAGATTAATTGAATTGTTGATTTTTACCAGGTTTCTTGTGGTTCTGCAGATTCAGTACTGCTCAGAAACTGGACAAGCTCGGGATGCGAGGAAGCGATACGTATGTCTAATGCTTTAAAGTAAACTTTTTGGTTTTGGAGCCTGTCCCTACTCTTCACCCTCCTTCATACTAATAATACAGATTATCTGTGCAGATGTGAGCTAGTCTTTGAGAATTGCTTTGTTCCAGACGAAAACATCCTTGGGCAGGAAGGAAAAGGTTTTGCGTTACATTGAATTTCAAAATTTTGTTACAGTCATAATATAGAGATGATCTAAGTGAAATCAGATGTATGGTTAAAATGAATGACAACATGCCAAGAATCCGTTGAGGTTTTGTAATTAAAAAGAAAGACAATAGGTGAAAAATTATTGCACTAGTATTTTTTATTTTATTTGATCAATCTGAGTACCTTTTGAAGTATTAGGATGCCAAAACTTACTGTTAGAAGTATCTCGTTTCATAGTACTGTTATAGTGCAACCTCAGGTTCTACATAGGAATTCTAGGATATTGTTCTTGTAAATTTAAAATGAGTAAACTTGAGAAGGTTTGTGGAGTTTAAAGGACTGTATAGAAAATTTTCAAATAATTGTGTTCCTTGTATTTGAACTCTTCTCAAAACTGTATTATATAGTCCTTGAAAGAGATATTATATTCCCTGTTGTGTTTCTTCTCCTTTTTTATTATCTTTTCTTCGGTTTTGTTGTTTGGTAAACTCTTTAGTACAAGACCTTCCCTTACCTCTCAGCCTAAACCACTCTTTTTGCTACTCGGGTTGGAAGATTGATGGCATATACTGTAGGCAAAAGAGAGGAAGGGTTAGTTGCTTCCAGCCTTACAATTTGAGGAAGAAACTGATAGAAGTTTTATTATGTATGTTACTTTGAACTTCTTTAGAGTGTCAGTTATCAGCTTATCTTTTAAGTTGTAAGAACCCACCATCTGTTCTGCCATCCACAAACATCATAATCTGTCTAGTTCATTTTAATGCATGTTATTGGAGAAGCACAAGAACTGAATCTGAGTTCTCCCTTTTTTTATTTATTCTTTTTAATCATCAGTACTAAGTTTTTATGATTGTGCTTCAACTGTTTAATGAAGAATCAATTACATCCATCACATCAAACTTGCAGAATAATCTGATTCAATCTTTTCTTTTCTTTAGGAGTTTATGTTATGATGTCTGGACTAGATTTGGAGAGACTTGTTTTGGCGGGTGGACCCCTTGGTATTATGCAGGCATGCCTTGATGTTGTTCTTCCTTATGTTAGACAACGAGAGCAGTTTGGTCGTCCAATTGGGGAATTTCAGTTTATACAGGTTTGAAATTACTACTTGCATTTGCTACCATTCTGATGATTTTTCTTTGGTGCTTACATTGGAATCATAGCCCCCTTGGTGTTCTTAACCTGCTATTTTGTTACAGGGGAAAATTGCAGACATGTATACTTCTTTACAATCTTCAAGGTACAGTACTCTGATTTGATAATACATCGATTTCTAAGTTAAATATTTCTCATGGCAGCACTTAACAATATTCATCCTTTCAGGTCCTATGTTTATTCCGTTGCCAGGGACTGTGACAGTGGAAAAGTTGACCCCAAGGTGTCCTGAGAATCTAAGTCTTTTCTTCTTTGCTTTTGTTCCATCCGTAATAGTAAAAGATGAAGAATATTTCCTTTCTGTGAATACAATTTTCAGGACTGTGCTGGAGTAATACTTTGTGCAGCTGAAAGAGCCACCCAAGTTGCTCTACAGGTAAAATAACCTGCATCTTTTTGTAGTCTTAACTCTTATCATTTTGTTTGTGCATTCACTAAATTTGGAGTTCTCTTCGACTTACTTAACATCATATAAATGGTGAAAGTCCTGCAAGATGTTGTCGATAAAAAAAAAAAAAAATTGATGAGTTTGCATTCAACTTTCCAGGCTATACAATGTTTAGGTGGTAATGGCTATGTAAATGAGTACCCAACTGGCCGGCTTCTTCGAGATGCCAAACTATATGAAATTGGGGCAGGCACCAGTGAGATTAGAAGAATGATCATCGGCCGTGAGCTTTTTAAGCAGGAGTGAGGGGAGCCAATTTATACATGTCTTCTTGGAATCATCACTTGGGCAATTTCTCATACTAATTCTGAAATGAGAATTTCTCTCATCTAAAGAAAGAAATATGCTGATAATCACCAAATTAATAAATTTGTACTGCTTTATTGACTGTATAGAAAATAAAATTTTTCAATCTATTCCAACTCCTTAATATTTTTTATAGATCATCACTGCAATTTGATATTCTATCTTTGATACATCAGTTACTAAAAAACATAAAAGAATTCAGATCTC
>NW_022195904.1:0-1948 GCF_008641045.1 Pistacia vera
GTGATGCATTGGTCGTCTGATGAGACTGCGAAGTACTGAATTCAACCTCATCTCTATCAGAAACCGCCGATTCCATCAATGACAAATCACGTCCGTTGATCTCCATAGTTTCCGTTTGCTCAGAACTCATCCATGGATTCTGCGTTTTCCCCGCCTCCACCATCCCTACTAAAAACCCTAGCAAAACAATGATTTTGTTTTTTTAATTTTTATTTTCATATATTTTTAAGAGAAGCAAAATATAAATCTATTTCATAATTTTCGAAACAGTTTTTGTTTACTTTTTCCAATTTCCTTGAAAAGCAAGGAAACGGCTTACCTAAACAAAAGAAAGACAGCGTTTGTAGATTCTACGAAAGCGACTTTTTAAAAGCAGTTAATTTTGTGGAATTAACGGAAGATGAAATTATTCCATTTTCACTTGAATTGCAACCACTGGTTAAGTGAGAAGCAGAAGTGAAAATAGGACTGCGCCGCCCCTGAAGACCAGGGTTTTAGAAACAAACAGAGCCTTGTGCTTATATGGTGAGTGATTAAGGGCCGTTGGCTTTTCTAGGACTTTCTATTGAACTTTAGGAGCTCGACATGTGGCGCTATCCGCGCTTTGAATCGATTAACCTGAGCCAACTGGCTGATATTTACCTGAGAAAATTAATTATTATTTTTGTAATTAAATAATTAAATTAATAATAAAAGGAGTGTTGGCACATACTTTATAAAAGGAAAATAATATAATTACGGATGAATGCGCACCAGATGACGTAACGCTATCCTAACCGTCAATTAATTATGAATTTTTTTTTAAGAAAACAGAATAACGTTACGTTATTTGGTACATAAATTTGGTGTGCATTTTTCGATAACTATAGTATTATTCTTTATAAAAAGGATTATTCGAAAGAATTTTAACCTTCATAAGAGAATAATCGACATGTTCCCACTTCCCACCAAGTTTTAGTGAAATTGCAAGTTCACGCCTCTTGTTTTATATATTTCATATTTCTATCCTTAAATTAATAAAAAAATTATTTAGTATAATGTTTAAAGAGTAAAATAATCATTCTAAATCCCAAATCTTATCTGATTGGAATTGCATCCGACCAGATGCGATTTGGTTGGAATCGCACCCGGCTAGGTGCGATTCCAGCACCGAGACCTCACGAAATCCAAACTTCATCTCCATCTCCTCAAACCACATTAAACCTAAATCCAAACTTCATATCTCGAAATCAAAACATCCCAGATCCAAAATCTAAAATAATTCAAGAATCTACCTTCGCGACTCCCCTCTTCAGCCAATCTAGCCTGATTCCGACGTCGTTGGACACCCCCGACACCACCAAACGCTTTCCCCTAACCCACACACCAAAACCCCTTTCATGCCCACCCAAAAACACAAACATGCGATTACTCTTCATAAGAATAATTAACAATAATAATGTAATTAATTACTAAAAATGAATGTCCTTTATATGTGGATTTAGTTTTATAGTTGTTGTGCGGTCAATCCGGAGAGGATAATTCCCTATTAAGAGAGAAGATATTTAGATTGGCTCTAGAAGGAAGATATTTAGATTAACTTAGACTCCAACTAAGGTAGCCCAACTTCCTAATTCTACGTATTTGAATCTTATCTCAACTCTATCATGTAAATGGATGCTATATAAATCCATCATAACTTGTTTTCAGGGGAGCTTTGTAATATCCCACTTGAGGTACGTGTTTAAGATTTGCTGTATTAGTTAAAAGTTTATTGTTTCAATTTTAATTGAGTTTGTATGTTGAGTTGGTTGAATTGTTGCCTTGAAATTGGTTGAGTTTTGGTGAAGTTGGAAATCCAATCTTCGCCGGGGCAAAGAAGAAGCTTCGCCGCGGCGAGGAGGAGGGGTTGCACCCACGGGTAGGTTCTGCCCTGTTTCGCCGAGGCGATGAAAAGTGCTTCGCCGCG